>NC_140068.1:124132952-124404611 GCF_964194135.1 Talpa europaea | reverse complement strand
GGATGTACTATGTGGCTTATGGCGAGAGACCAAAGCTGGAAGTTTCACCTTAGAGTGCGTGTGGTAAAGGCAGTGGTGAGAGGACACGCTAAGCATCTGCCCACACAACTGCCAGTCCCTAGGCGAGTGACTAATACCAAGCAATATCTGTTGCCCAGAGGCTACAAGGAAATTACGGGCACAATATCAGAACTGGAGAAAGCGGGCATTGAGCGTACTGCCCACAGCCCTGACAATTCACCAGTGTGGCCAGTGAAGAAGCCCGATGGCTCTTGGCGCATGACAGTAGATTATCATGAGTTAAATAAGCTAGTTCCCGCCTTGCATGCTGCAGTGCCTTAGGCAGCAGATTTGGTGGATCATCTGCTGGTGCCAATGAATGTCTTTTGCCACTAGGTTGGTACCTCGCCTGGACTAACGTGTGTTCTGTTGTCTTTTGTTATTATAGTGTGATGTGCACTATTAAATTTTGTGCGCCATGGCTGCATTGTTTATGTTTGCTAAGAAACAAAATTGTCTATATGTAGATGGTCTGGCAGAAAACCCTGAGGGGGTGGATTGTAGGGTAAGGTAAAAAGCATCAGGCTTTTCTCTCCTCCCGCCTTTAGGAGAGATGACGGATCCCTGGGAGCCTGAACGCAGGCCTGATGGCAGCACCTGGAGTAGGGTGGGGGTGCGGTGTCGAGGGTGGAGGAGGGCAGTGGAGTGTGCGGAGGAGAGCGGCGACTACAAACAAGGGCGAGGAGCATGTGGCTGCTAGAACCGTTCATAAACCCACCTGGAATGGGTTGGTTGCGTTACAGCGGGGTCCTGGGGTTCACTCTGGGAAAGGTGTCAGTGCTCCCCTGTCAGTGGCACGCGGCGAGTTTCCCAGGCGAGTTTCTCCACGAGACAGAGACGGTAGTTATATTTAAAAAACAGGTTTATTGGGGAAAGGGAAAGGGGCAGGTTTTGCTGAGAGAGGCCTGCATGGTTGCTGGCGGGCGGCCTTGACAGGTCACAGGCGGGCAGGAAGCTGCTGCCCTGCAGAGGGAGAGAGTTGGTAAGAAAAGGAACCTACACAGTCCCAGGTGGGCAGAGGGAGTGCTGCCCCGAGCCAGTGCAGAGACTTTACAGACACAGTCCTCTTCTGTTTGGGGGGGGGGGTCACTCCTTGTGAGCCGTCAGTTGGCTGCTGATTTTGGATAACCACGCAGAATCCAAGAGGGACCGGAGATACCAGGATGGGGAGTGGAGATTCCAGGATGGGCCCAATCTCTGTATCTTTTCCCTCTGGTCTGTGCTCCACTCCCTAGAGCATCTGATCCTGCTTGGGTCTCATGCCTTGTGATAAGGCCCTGGTGCCTAAGGGTCACGATCTCTACAGCTGGGTTAATGGTCATGCTATTACCATCTATCCCTACCTCCTTGTGAGTCAGCTATGGTCTTAGGGCACCTCCTTTCCAGTCTTTCTATTCTGTCCACCATCAAGGCCATTACTATTATATTTTGTAAGGAGTGGAAGTTGGGTCCAGAATGCTGGGTGAGTACAGAGTATGCGGCTCTTGTAGCAATCAGAAAATTCATATCTTGCCATTGACATCCAGGATTACCCCAGGCTCAACCACAAAGACCTCGTCACTGGGGAGCTGACGACCTCGGTCCCTGTCACTTGTCTTCCAGGAGGTGGCAGTAGTCAGTCTGTTACAGGGCAGGAGAAGGACACCCCAGAACCCCCAAAGCTGCTTACTCTAAATAGGTTCTGCCATCTGCCGCATCAACACAAAACATGTAAGATTTTAATGGAAAGGAACTTTAACACAATTAGTAAACAATACAGAAAAGACAAAGAATCTGTTAGAGGTCAGGGAGAAGGGCAGCCCAGACACCACAAACCTGCCTGCTCTAAATAGGTTCTGCCATCCGCCGCATCAACAGAAAACATATGAGACTTAAATGAAAAGGAACGTTAATAAAATTAGTAAACAATGCAGGAAATGTAAAGAATATAGTTTCTAAAGCAAGCATCCAAAGTTACCTGTCCCCTTGTGGGGAAAAGTCCACCCAAACAGGATTGGCCTAGAGCAAGGCCTGAAAGCCTCTCCCAAGTCTAAAGCACCTTCCAGTGGAGACCCACAGAAAAGGATCAGAAACAACCAGACAAGTGTGGGAGGAAAAGAGCAAAATCAAAATCAAGACAAAAACCACCATTGTCACCTCCCCACCGGTCTCTTGCCCATGCTGTTGTCACCCAGTCCACGACCAAAAGGCAAGTGCAGTTTCTGCACGTGTCTCTCGGCTCCATGTGCCTCCTCCAGGTCTCCTTCTGGCTCCATCCTGCTTCTTTCCTTCTCAGTCTCCACTGCAGCTTCTTCTCTCCTTCTCAGCTCCCTTCTCTCTCTTCCTTTGGGTTGGGCAGGGAACCTGGAACTTCCCCTTTACCTGGGGACCACCCTATTATCCTGGATATCTCATACAGAAACACATATTTTAACTGTCTTAATTTGTTTAGGTGAGATGTCATTAAATTTTAGTTTTCTTATAATAAGAAGCAAAAAAATAAACCTGCAAGCTCAACAATATTTAGAGAAAGTGATATTGTTTAACATTCTCATTCTTAAACTTAATAAGACCTTAGTTTTATATGAAATTTGGCCACCATTTAAATAATGATAAAAGAAAAAATTTAAGGGAGAGATACCAATTGTAGCTGTTAGTTTTTCTTAGGACAGGAATTTTAAATTAATTTCAGCGTTGCAAATTCTAACATCCCAAAAACAAAATTTCTTTCTTAGGCAAGTACTAGATAGATTGATGAAAACCAAGAAAAATAAGAGAGACTTAATATCATATACATTTCCTACATACCTGTGAGGAACACAGTGTTGCTAAGGAACTTGCCCATGAGGCTAGATTTTGCTAGGACAAGGGGAAAGAAAGAAGTCAATCTGGGATTTTTCTGGAAAAGAATTTTATCAAGAGATTTAGGACTAATCATCACAATGCAAACTTATCTTTTTTGATGTAGACTAGGTCAATTACTCTTTTTTTTTTCCTGAATACTGTGTGCTTCCTTTTGAAAATAGAGACATTTCAACATAAAATATTGATACTCAACATGAAAACTGTAAGGCTTGCGTGCTGCAAATTCAACCATTAAGTTTTGATCTAGTTTTTGATTACCAAAATCTTAAATCCTGATCTCAAAATTGGGAATTTTTTATGAGACTTTATATAGTTGTCATTTATAACTAATACTCCTAAGGCATTAGATAGTGATAGAAACAGATTTTTTGATTTTTTTTTAACTTTGGTCATGTGCATTAGTTTTAAAAAGTAGTTATTCTTTTTTTTTTTAATAATAAATTTTATTTTTATATTCCCCAACAATTGCAACCCCCCCATTCTGACCCCAATCCCTCCCCTCCCGGCCCCCACCCTCCAAAAAGTGTCTCTGGTTCATAGTTTTTTGTTGATTTTGATTTTCACTTTCTTATAGTTATTCTTTTTCCTGGTCCCTTATTTAAGTTTTCTAGATTCCTGCTATGAGTGAGACCATCCGGTAGTTTTCTTTTTCTTTCTGGCTTATTTCGCTGAGCATGATCCCTTCCAGCGCCATCCATGTTGCTTCAAGTTGCATGTGTTTATCTTTTATGAATGCTGAGTAATATTCCATGGTGTATACGTACCACATCTTCTTGATCCAGTCATCTATTTTTGGGCATTTGGGCTGTTTCCAAAGCTTAGCTATTGTAAATAGTGCTGCTATAAACCTAGGGGTGCAGGTGTTCTTTGGAATTGATGTTTCTGTGTCCTTTGGGTAAATACCTAGGAGTGGAATTGCTGGATCATATGGAAGCTCTAAGTTTAGTAGGTCCAGAAATCTCCACACAGCTCTCCATAGTGGTTGGACCAGTTTGCACTCCCACCAACAGTGCAGAGAGTTCCTTTTTCTCCACACCCTCGCCAATATTTGTTGTTGCTAGTTTTTTTAATATGTGCCATTCTCACTGGTGTAAGATGGTATCTCATGGTAGTTTTGATTTGCATTTCCCTGATTACAAGTGATGTTGAACATTTTTTCATATGTCTGTTGGCCATTTGCATTTCCTCTTCAGAGAAGTTTCTTTTTAGCTCTTCTGCCCAATTTTTGCCTGGATTATTTTCTTTGTTGTTGTTGAGTCTCATCAGCTCTTTGCAGATTTTTTTGATCAGATCTTTATCATTAGTGTTGTGTAAAAAAATGTTCTCCCAGTTGGTGGGGTTTCTCTTTGTTTTTGTTATTGTCTCTTTTGCTGTGCAGAAGCTCTTTAATTTGATGTAGTCCCAGCTGTTTATCTTTGCCTTCACTATCACTGCTTTGTGTGATGTGTTTTTAAAGATGTCTTTGATGTGCAAATCATGTAGTGTTTCGCCTATATTTCCTTCTATGTATTTTATGGTTTCAGGTCTTATGTCTAGTTCTTTAATCCATTTTGAGTTGATTTTTGTGTATGGTGTGAGGTAGTGTTCAAGCTTCATTCTTTTCCATGTAGCGACCCAGTTTTCCCAGCACCATTTATTGAACAAACTCTCTTTGCTCCAATGCATAGTCTTTGCTCCTTTGTCAAAGATTAGTTGACCATAAATCTGTGGGTTTATTTCTGGATTTTCTATTCGATTCCATTGGTCTGTGTGTCTGTTCTTGTTCCAATACCATGCAGTTTTGATGATTATGGCTTTGTAGTAGAGTTTGAAGTCTGGGAGTGTGATGCCTCCATTCCCTTCTTTTTTTTTTCAGGAGAGCTTGGCTATTCGGAGTTTTTTGTAATTCCATATAAATTTCATCAATAATTGTTCTAGTTCTTTGAAGAATGACATTGAGATTTTGATTGGAATAGCATTGAATCTGTATATTGCTTTTGGTAGGATGGCCATTTAATAATGTTTATTCTACCAATCCATGAGCAGGGGATGTCTTTCCATTTCTTTGTGTCTTCTATTTCTTTTAACAGTGTTTTATAGTTTTCTTTGTATAGGTCCTTTACCTCTTCGGGCTCAGTGTCCAAGGCTTCCCCCAGGCGCTGAGCATGTGCTGCTGTCGCCCAGAATACAGGGCCCCCAAGGTCTACCTTGGCTGGCCAGCAGTACAACGGCCCCAAGGTGGACGTGTGGAACCTGGGCATCATGCCCTACGAAATGGTGACCGGCACATTGCCCTTCAGGGGGCCCGGCCTCAGGGCAATCAGGGAGTGCATTCTGGGTGGGAACGTCCACCAGACCACCTACCTCATGGTCCAGGGCGGGGACCTGCTGGCCAAAATGCTGGCACGGGACCCCTGGTAGTGCAGCACCCTGGAGAGCATCCAGCAGCACGCCTGGGTAGCAGAAACGAGCAGGGGACTCCTGCCCTTCAGCGAGCCGTCGCTCTGCCCCAGGACCTGGCCATAACCAAAGGTATGGAGCGCCTGGGCTACCAGAGGCAGGAAATTCGGGAGGCCATTGACACTAACAAGTACCGCGAGGACATGGCCACCTACCTGATCCTCTGCTCCAGGAAGCAGGCGGGGGAGGAGGACTATGAGGAGGAGGGGGAGGAACGGCCCAGGCTCGTTACCTTCCAGGTGCCGAAGCGCGTCACCTTCCGGGATCCCGGTTACCCTGATTACAAGGACTCCCCACCCACACCCACCCCGCCGGCACCTGAGGTTTCGGGGAATACCCCAAGGCCGGGTATCCTGGGAAAGCACCCAGTGCAGAAGATTGGAAAAGATACCCACCCCACTCCCTCAGCCTGAGGTTTTGGGGAATGCCCCAAGGCCAGGTATCCTGCGAAAGCAGGAAGTCCAAAAGAGGGGAAAGGATGTCACCCCGGGAAACAGGGTCATCTCCACCAGGTCCCTGAGCTGGAGGATGCGCAGCAGCACACCACTGCTGCAGGTCCAAGCCCCCTGCTAGAGGACACCCCAAAGGGCAGTCCCTCTGCGCTAGGCCCAGAGCGGGAGGATGGCTGGGGGGACACCAGCACCTCTGTGGCTAGACCCCAGCTGGAGAACAATGGGGAGCACGGCAGAACCACTGAGACAGGCCCCCAGCTGGAGAGGGACCAGGAAAGCAGGGCCAACAGGATCAGTCCAGCTCCCCAGCCCTCCAGCACCACCCTAAGACGTCCCCCAATATGTGACTGGCCTTCCAGTGCAGTGGCCCCTTCAGCAATCATCAGGGCCAGAGATAGAGTATTAGAAATTATCCTAGAATTTTGTTGCTGCTGTGCAGCATTGGAACTGGAGAGCAACAAAGATTAAAAATAGTGCCATACCCGGCAGAAGACCCCCCACCCCCAAAGAACAAGCACTCAGTGGCCATGGTGAACAGGAGTACACCAGGGAAGGTTGAGGCTCTGGAGAGGCTCCGGGGCTGGGCCCAGTCTGAGGGGCCAAGAGCAGCATGAGACTCACAGGACTGCAGCACAGAAGTCTGGGCAGCACTGATGTCCCTGGAGCAGAGCAGGTGAAGGACCAGGCAGGCAACGAAACTGGTGAAGCATCTGGAGAGGAGCAGAGCGGGTGAGGGTTGGCGTGCGGAGGGGTTGGGGAGAGTTGAGCAGGTACAGGACCAGGAGAGGGGTGTGGGGCTGTGTGGGCAGAGCCTCCAGAGGTCACAGGGCCACAGGCGAGGAACCCTGGGCCTCTCTCCCCCATCTTAGGTTCTGCCCCCTTGGTGGGAGAGACCTGCTGCTCACCCCTGGGCACACGGATGGTGCAGAGGATGCAGGAGCTCTTGCAAAGGCTTGGGCCTGGGTGGTAAATCGTGCAGATTGCAAGGAGCACATAGATAGGCTCTCTAGCTCCCCTTAAGAAAGACTCTGGGACCAGTATATTAGAATCCAAACGGGACTCTCCAAGGTGGGCAGAGGTTATTCACAGAGCAGCCCTAATCCACCATGACCTGCTCAGCTGGAAAATCCGCACATCTTCCTGCTCCATGAAGCCTAGGCTATGATCAGTCTCAGTCCCGCAGTGAGCACACCTAGGTGTCCAGTGTCCCCTGGGCCGAAGCTGCAGCTCGTCATGGAGTACGTGCAGAAGGGATTTTGCAACTTGGGATTCTTACACAGTGTCAGTCCAGTTGGAATTTCTCCTTTTAAAAATCCTCTCCAGACGGCCACCCACCCTTCCTCCTCCCTGGATTCAAACCCTGCAGGGTGACCTTAGCCAAATTGGAAACATTAATATTCCCAACAGATGCAGGCTTTGGACACCATTCCCTGCCAATTAAATCACTGGGTACAGGAATGAAAAACTACAGGGGCTGTCTACCTTAAATTTGTGTTTTTTCATCATTGGTTAGATGGTGTTCAATTCCCTTCTAAAACTAAGGTTTTGCTAAGTCTGGTAAATGCAAGTGAGGTGAGGTATGTGTGTTTGAAAAAAGAAATGTATGGAAGAGGGATATTCTGAAGGGCCTTAAGATAATGTAAAGCCGGATGGGTAAAATGAAATGGCATTAGAATGAAAGCAAGCAAAAGAAAGTGTTGAAGGTCTGAGAGAGAGATTTTGGTGAGAAATCATGTGTACTCAGGTGTCCCCCTCCTCCAACATATTCATGGGCTTGCTCATCTGACCAGCAAAGCCCCCTCTGACTGACCTTTTGTCAGCTGAAGCTGGGACCAGGACATCCAAACTTGGACCAACTCTCCCTTACTGCCATGGATGCTTCCCATAGTAGGCCTGGTGATCATGATCATGCTTTTATTTGTTTCTACACCCCATTTTCTCTGCTTTATCCAGGAAAAGCTCTCTGAGATGAGACTTCGCACTCCCAGACCCGGGAAAGCCATTCCTGTTATTGACAGATGAGCAACAGGGCGTTGCTCTAGGGGTTCTGGGCCAAACTACGCCAGTCCAGCGAGCAGTTGCTTATTTCTCTAAACAAATGGATCCCACTGTAAGAGGATGGCAGCCCTGCCTGCGTGCACTTGCGGTAGCTGCTCGTCTCGCTAGACCTAAGGCCTTAAAACTCAAAC
Source organism: Talpa europaea (assembly GCF_964194135.1). Classification (NCBI taxonomy): domain Eukaryota; kingdom Metazoa; phylum Chordata; class Mammalia; order Eulipotyphla; family Talpidae; genus Talpa; species Talpa europaea. The sequence continues at coordinate 124,396,627 of NC_140068.1, read as the reverse complement.
TGGGCCAACCTGTAAATGTTAGTTCTCCACATCGACTCCAGGACCTGCTCACTCATCAGGCTCTCTCCCCTCCATCACCCTCTTGTCTGTTAGATTTCTACTCTCTTTGTCAAAGACCCTCTCATCTCCCTCTCCCAATCCTCGACTCTCCATCCTGCCAGGCTTCACGGGTTTTCCACTCCCTAACGCAGGTAACACCCTCTTCTTACTACGGTGGACACCATCACCAGTCGGACAGTGGACCTGCCTTTATCTCAAAGATTACTCCACAGGTCTCCTCCCTGGGCATCACCTGGAAACTACACATTCCCTCCCGACTGCAATCCTCTGGTAAGGTAGAACGGGTAAATGGTCTGACCAGAGACCACCTAGCCAAACTCTCAACAGAGCCCGCAAATCCTGGGTGGAGCTGCTCCCACGGGCTTTAGTGCACCTCCGAGCCACTCCCCGTGGCCCCTTGTTCCTGAGCCCCCTTGAACGGATGTATGGCAGACCTCTTCTTACTAACCATGAGCTCCGCGTCCAACCTACACTGTTGGCTGGATATTTTCCATACTTCTCTTTGCTCAGACAGCTGCTCCAAGAACACACAGACCTTTGTCTGCCACAACCTGTGCCTCCATCCCCTGATGCACCTGTCAACCTGCTGTGCCCTGGAGACCAGGTTCTTCTGAAAGCCATCTCTCCAAAACCACTTCCGCCAAAGTGGATGGGTCCACACACGATCATCCTGACTACACCAACTGCTGTCAAGGCATCAGCTGTCCAGGGTCAAAGCGGTCCCTGTGGACAAGCAGTATGTACACAAGCACATGGGCCCAACTCGGGTTTGCATCAATGCATCCCTGGTCCACATCCCACTCAGCCTATAGAGTAGAGGCCCTCTGATTCTCCTTCCTCTGTTTCTTTTTTTTAAAGATTTATTTATGCAAGCACTGGGTACAGTCAGAAACACAGGAGGGTGAGAGAACTCACCAGAGACAAAGCGAAGAGCAGAACAGGCAGACTTGACGAAGCACACTGCTGAGGGGAGCAGTGGGCGGCAGGAGAGGTCTGCCCGCCATGTGGGACCCTCGCCTTGAGGCCAGGGATTGAACTGGTGCTGTAGAGGCTGTGGGCAGCTTCACAACCCAGCGCTCAACCGTCAACCGCTGTGGCACCGGGGAGAACCCTCTCCTTCCTCTGTTTCTAATCCCATCTCTTCAAGCCACTTCCAGTTCTTCTGTCTATGCCCAGCAATTCCAGATCAGCACAGCCTCGGACCAGGTATTACCACTCATAGGGCTTCTTATCCTAATCTCCTCATTTTTTCTTTTTGCCCCATGCTTACTCCATTTCATCCAACACCGGATCCAAGAACTGTCCCATACCACCTTTAACCAACTCCTTCTCCACCCATATCCTCGCGTCCCTGCAAAGACTGTCTCATAACCAGGCCTGAGCGCCCACCCTGGTCTTCGCCCCCGTCCAGCAGGAAGTAGCCAAAGAGAGAACCATTTCCCCTTTTCAACAAAAGGCTGGTATGAAATGTCGATGCAGGGGCCAGGAATGGGGAAGCCCACATACAAACAACAAGATGGCCCTGACACCAGTACCCCTGATTCCATCAAACCCAAACTGAAGCCATGAGCAGGAGAAAACAACTCAGCTCCACGAAAAAACAACTTAGTTCCCCCTAAGCCTGTTTCCCCCCTGCCAACCCAGTTTTCCTGCCTAACCTCTCCTCACCCTATGAAATGACATCTCCCTCCACAACGGGCACGATTTCAGGGACACCCATCTTGGGTAAGACGCTTGCCTGGGGGGCGCAATGAATTTTCCCTTCCTTTGAGAAAGTTTAGCTTGTCTCCCCTTTTCTTTACTGCGCCAAACTGTTCAGGGCAGCCCCGGTATAAAAAGGTTTTTCTGAGTGTTTCCCGATTCTGGTGGAGTGTTTCGGATTCTGGTGGAGCTGCCCGGACAGGGCTGGTTCTGAAATGGGCAGAGTTGGGGGTCCTGGAGGGCGGTGTCCTGGGGTGAGATGCTCTGTGAGGAGTCAGAGAAGCAGGGCTCAGAGGAGAGGAGACTCGGGGGAATGCCCTGGGTGTGAGGTTTCCAGCTTTTCTCCCCAGGACCCCTCTCTCCAGCCTCTGGATAACAAAACCTGGGGAAACAGGAAAGTAGATCATTTTTTCCTTTTACAACCTATTTAGTATTGAGGACTTTAAAAAAAAAACATAACATTTAATGAATACTGTTAAATTTACAGAAAAGTTGCAAAGATAGTACAGTTCTTATTAATCCCACACCATTTCCACTTTGTTAACATCTTACATGAATACAGTTGTATTTTTTTTTTCACAGCTAATGAAGCAATGTTGACACAGTTACCAAACTCCGTGCTTAATTTCATCAGTTCTTCCTAATGTACATTTTACGTTCCATAATCCAAATTGCCTCACTCAGTTACAGCCAGTTCTCCTCGATGTGCCTCTTGCTGACTGTTTCTCTGACTTCGCTTGTTTTTATAACGTTGACATTGGTGAGGAGTGATATTTTGGAGAGGTGTTGGGTTCACAGCTGGGGTTCTTGGGTCACATCTGAGAAATTTACACCAGATTCCCCCTTTCACATACACAGTGAGTTTCCCCACAAGACAGAGACTTTTTGTCTCTGCCTAAGAGAAGTTTTATTATTTCTTTTTTCAAAAAAAGGGAAAGAGTCAGAACCCTGCTACCCTCCCCCACCCACTGAGTAGGCTCTCTCCAACCAACGGAAGGGAGGGAAAAAAAAAAAAAAACTGCAAGAACGAACTACAGATCAAGTGGGACACTGAGTAGAGAGGAACTATTTCAGGCACCGCACCCCACAAATGGGAACTGTGGAGAACGGTGAAGAAATCACCACAGAGGTGATCGAGCCGCTCCGGGCGCTGTCAGAGGAAGACAAGGATTCCATGGTGACCTACAAATAGTCTAAGGCCAGCTGAGAACCACTGGGAAAAAGCAAAGGTCAGCAAGGACAGGTCTCTGGTGCCACCTCATGACCAGAACAAAATCACCAACTAGCTGATTCCCTGTTGGAACTAAGTAAATACAGAGGGAGGGAACAGTAAGGGACAGTGCCCAGCAACACAGCATCAACACTCTGGTGGAGTGTTGTCCCCAGTGCTAGTCTCAGTCTGGTGAACAGTTTCCGACACCCCTAAAGGAGCACTCCAAAGAGATGGAAGCCACCCTTAGGACAACTTGGATCCTTCTCCTTTGGGGACTTGCTGGCGCGGGGTTGCACAGAGAGGAGGGGGCAGAGCTTGCTGGCTTTCAGGGCTGCTTCAGAACCCAGGGGTTCTCTGAGCCCCTCTGGCTGCCCCCCCCAACAGTAAATGGACTGAACAGTGAAGAGGAGGAGGAAAAGGAGGACAAGGGTCCCCTGACAAAACTAAGCATCCCGGACGATCTAGACAGCTGCCAGGCCATGGTGAGCTTGGCCCTGGGGCCCCTTCCCTGCCCCACCTTCCCCCTCCCACCAGCACACCCTTCTTCTCGGTTCCCCTCCCTTTGATTAAGCTTTCACCCACCTCTGCTGGGAGCTAGTGGGTAGACACCAACACCATCCTCGAATCTCAGGTGTGCCCACGGAGGCCCTGAGAGGTGTGCCTCCCAACCTCCTGCCGGGCCCACAGGGGCACCCTGCACCTCTGGCCCACAGGTGGCATTTTGTAACTTGGCCTTGGCCAGTGCTGAGGAAGAACAGGCGCGGCTACACAGGCAGCTAAAGGAGCAAAAGCTGCTCTGCTGGCTCCTGGCTCAGCAGGTAGCCCCATGGGACCAGGAGACTGAGAAGATGGAGGCCCCAGCCCCCGGGGGGAAAGTGTGCCTGGGGAGACCCACCAGGCCCTTCAGGGAGCCTGGTGAGAAGAAGAAACTGCAGGTGAGTGTGTGTAAGGCAGGAAGGAATGGCCACAGGGCAGGTTTTCTGATCCAGCAGACCAGGTACAGGAGAAGTGAGTCCTGGAAGCCTCAGTGAATTTTGCAGACTTTATTGGGATTTACCAGATACATGGCAGGTAGGGGTGCTAGGGGGCCAGGAGGCTGACAGGCCTCCCAGCCCACAGCAAGTCTTCACTCTTTCTGGGCTCTCTGGCGTTCTCTGGTGGTCTCTGCTGCTCTGCTCTCTCGGTTCTGCTTCTGCTTCTCTGCTTCTGCTGGCGTCCCCGTGACGCCACCCTTAAAAGCCCATCTTAGCCCAGGTAAATCCCATCTACCTATGACCACACCCTACTCTAGGTGCCCATATCAGGCATGCATTCGGGACCACAGGGTTCCATCATCCATCCTATGGGTGGGAGAGCAGAAAAGCCTGATACTTTTACCTTACCCTACAATCCACCCCCTCAGGGTTTTCTGCCAGACAGTCTATACAAGTGATACACACGTTTCTCTTGACGAATATGAACACTGCAGCCATGGCCCACAAAAGCAAATGAAATATATCACAATGAAATATAACAGAACACAAATAAGTCCAGGCAGGGCATCAACCTAGTGGCAAAAGACAATTATTGGCACCAGTAGATGATCCACCACTTCCGCTGCCGAAGGCACTGCTCATGCGGGGGAGGGAACCACTCAGGCATCAGCTGTCACACGCCGGGAGCCATCAGGCCTCCTGGCCCCCTCGGCTGCAGTCTCGGCCACAAGCCGCACACCGCATCCACCCCCAGGATGCACTCACTCTTGGGTTGGCGATTCTGTACTCTTTGGGGGTAATCGCCCATCCCTCGGGGTTTTCTATCTGTGGTCGCTCCAACGCTCCAACATTCAGGCCCCTGCACTCAGGCCAACGCACTGCACAAGCACATGGGTCGGGGATCCGTGGATACAAGTCCACATGCGGCCTCTCTTGGGTCCCCTCTTTGGCTGTGGGCTCCACCACAAGCCACGTTCCCTACCCATCCCCCAAAGATGGGCTCCTCAGCTCCTCACCCTCACTCAACTATGAGCAGGGCATCACCCACAGGTGATTTTAAAAGACTCACTGGCGTTTAGCTTACGTAGTGCGTAACAGCCGCTCAGGGCTTCCTGAACTTAGCACCAGCTTTTGCCTTCTCAGTTGGCTTTTCTCCTCTGCTTAGCTGCTGGGCAGTACACCGGCTGCCTTTGGCCACCAAGGCCCACTGACACCCCCAGACTCCCATCTCTGGGGGTGGACAATCCCATCCTTCCTCAGGGTCCCAAAACATATCAAACTTGCCAAGGTCCTCCCCCTTCTGGCGGGATTGTTAGTCCATTAGTCCAAGTTCATCGGCTTTTCCCTTTGTCCACACTGGGGAGCTCTGAGTCGTGGTCCTTTCTCCCCCGACAATTCTTGCTGCCTAGGCGGGGATTGTTGGCTGGTCCTCTCGGGCATCTCCTCCTCCAGGCGAGGTCTCATCCCGCAGCTCCCGGACTTTGCCCTTTCCCTGTCCCGCCATGACACGTCCAGCGCTGTCACAGGCAAACACTGTCTGCTGCTCCTCAGTCCCTCCCGGTCTTCGGAGGGCTCCATACCGGTCTACATGGATCATCTTGCTGACTTACACCAATTGTAAGAGAGGAAGGAATGGACACGGGGCAGGTTTTCTGATCCAGCAGACTGGGTCCAGGAGAAGAGAGTCCTGGAAGCCTCAATGGCTTTTGTAGGCTTTTATTCGATTTACTGGATACATGGCAGGTAGGGGTGCTAGGGGTTCCGGGAGGCGGGCAGGCCTCCCAGCCCCCAGCAAGTCTTCACTCTTTCTGGGCTCTCTGGCGTTCTCTGGTGGTCTCTGCTGCTCTGCTCTCTCGGTTCTGCTTACGTTTCTCTGCTTTTGCTGTGAATGCCACCCTTAAAAGCCCAGTCTTAGCCCAGGAGAATCCCATCTACATATGCCCACACCCTACTCCAGGTGCCTGCATCAGGCTTGCATTCAGACCACAGGGTTCCCTCATCTATCCTAAAGGCGGGAGGGCAGAAAAGCCAGATAGTTTTATCTTACCCTACAGTGTGGTTTTCCGGAGGGCTGGGCGGGCTGGGTGCTGGGCAGGCCGGCACTGCTGAGCCCCTGAGCCCGCTGTCTGGCCGAGGGCCGCTTTACCGAGCTCATGCAGGAGAAAGTGGGCTTACAGGACTGGATGGAGGAGCTGGAGCATCGATGTATCCAGAAGTCTGGAGAGACTGACACCATCGGTGAGCGGGGAGGCTTGTGCCCTGCAGCTGGGGTGCTATGCAGAGGCTGGGGAGACCCCAGCAGCTGAGCTGTCTGCGCGCCCTCCCCCTAGGAGAATACATTGCTCTCTACCAGAACCAGAGAGCAGTGATGAGGGAGGAGCACCAAGAGAAGGAGGAGTCCATAAGGCAGCTGGCCCAGGACAAAGAGGAGATGAAGGTAGTCAGAGCTCTGGCTCCATGGTGGTGCGGCTGGGGCGGGGCAGGCTTCTGAGCATCTCTGCTTCCAGGTGAAGCTGTTAGAGCTGCAAGAGTTGGTTTTGCGGCTGGTGGAGGCACGCAACGAATGGCGGGCAAAGCCCTGAGCACCCGCCCAGAACCCTGCTGCTGAGCCCACTAGCGCATGCCTAGTCCCCAAGAAGCTTGGCACCGCCAACGTCCAAGGTGAGGAAAGCCCCTAACGGGGGGCTGGTCAGGAAGAGCACACTCCGCCAGGCACACAGCATCCTGTCTCTGTCTCTCTGTAGGGTAAAGAAAATATCAGGCTTTTCTGCCCTTCCGCCATCAGGATAGATGATGGATCCTTGTCCTGAATGCATGCCTGATGGCGGGCACCTGGAGTAGGGTGTGGGCATAGGTAGATGGGATTCAGCTGAGCTAAGACTGTGCTTTTAAGGGCGGTGTCACGGGGATGCCAGCAGCAGCAGTAGAAGCCGAAGCCGAAGCCGGAAGAGAAGCCGAGATCACCAGAGAGCCCAGATAAAGTGAAGATTTGCTGGGGGCCGGAGGCCTGCCAGCCTCCCAACCCCCTAGCCAGCACCCCTGCCTGCCATATGCCTGGTGAACCCCAATAAAAAACCTGAAAAACCACTGAGGACTCTGACTCCTCCTTTACCCGGTCTGCATGGGATCAGAAAACCTGCGCTGTGCCCTGCTCCTGCCCTTACTCTCTCTAAAGAACCAAGTAAGGTGAGCCTTGTCCACGATGTGCAGCTGACCCAGGGCGAGGCCCAGCTGGGCCTGACTCCCCTCGAGAACGCCTCTGCGCAGCAGGTCGTTCAGCTGCTTCAAGAAATGCAGAACTCCCAGGAAGGCGTCACCACTGGAAACAGCCCATGCCTTCCCTTCTTCTACCAGGCTGACGACAACGAGGTGAAGATAATGGTGGTCTAGGCCACCGGCATGGGGCCGGAGGCTCTGCCCCCACCTGGCCCTCACCAACCCATCCCTGTTCCCCAGGCTTTCCCCCCCATCCTTTGGCTCTCCTTCCCAGTCGTCCTTTCATCCCTCGTCTTAAAAAAGGGGTCCAACAACTCCCCTATCTAATAGGGTGAAATAGGTGCAGACCCTAGCCTCTGAGGTTAGGGCTGTGTCTTCATTTAACTCTGGACTAATCATACTTCCAGAGGCAAGGAGCTAGAAATATCCAGCTAGTTATTTAGGGGGCTCCGTTCTACAATATAGGGGCTCCTTGAATGACCAATTGAATCCTTACCAGGCCTTCTTGCAGAGGGCCTAGGTTATATTAGGCAATTTTGGGCCACGTGCCCCCCACCTCACCCCAACCATGTCGAACGGGGCAGCACTTTGAAAGCCCAGCACGGGGGCTAAGTGTAGACAGAGATACCAGCTGGGACAGGTGGGCACCAACACCTGTCTAGAGTGTATCCACAGAGATAGCAGTGGTTTATTTGAGACCACCCAGATCCACAAAGGGGTGGCCTCCCCTGCTCCCTTTTGAAATTTCCCCATGGGCCTTTGCACCCAATTTTGTTTTTTTTTCTTTGTTTTGTTTTGTTTTTAATTTTTTGTTGGACCCAATAATTGTTTTGATTTTTCTTTATTTTTTTTATTTTTACTTTTTGTTGCACCCAATTATTCTGGAGGTGATCCCTATCTGCAAAGGGGAGGCCTCTCCTACTACCTAGCAAAAGTCCCCATGGGACTGTGTGCCCGATTATTTTGTGGGAACCCACCTGTTAAGGGGGGGCTCTGCTCACTACACATGTCTTGCAGCTTGAGGTTTCCCTGTCCCACTCACAAAAGGCCCGCGGGCATGAGGCCACGCCAATCTGCAAAGGGGTGGCCTCCCCCATCACCCCTCAAGTCCTGCGGGCATGAGGCTACCCCAATCCACAAAGGGGTGGCTTCTGCTGTCCTCCTCACAAAAGTCCCACGGGCATGAGGCCACACCAATGTGCAAAGGGGTGGCCTACTCCTTCCCGCCTCACAAAAGTCCCATGGGCATGAGGCCACCCAATCTGCAGAGGAGTGGCCTCTCCCGTCCCGCCCCTCACAAAAGATCCACAGGCCTGAAGCCACCCCAGTGCACAAAGGAGTGGTCTCCCCCTTGCCCCCTCACAAAAGTATGAGACCACCCCAATCCACAAAGGGGAGAACTCCCCCATCCCCCTCCTCACAAAAGTCCTGCAGGCATGAGGCCACCCCAATCCGCAAAGGGGTGGCCTCCCCCGTCGCTCCTCTCGAATGTCCCACAGGTATGAGGCCACCGCAGTCCACAAGGGGGTGGCCTCCACTTGCTGTCTTTGCAAAAGTCCCGTGGGCCTCTGTGCCTGATTATCTTGGGGCCACCCCGGATTTGCAGAGAGGTGGCCTTCAATGCTTCTTTTACAGAAAGTCCCCATAGAGGGGATGCATGGCTTACTGAGGCAATTTGGGGGTACACACTCCCCCAACCCTGTGGAAAACTGGGCTTGACCAGAAGCCGGGCTGGGGTGGCTGGTGGAGGCCAGGCGGAAGGCGCGCGGGCGCCCCGCGGTGTACATACTGTGCTGGGACTTGTGTACATGGGGCTGAGACGGCCCCTGTATCACAGCAGAGGCTGCGGTGGCCCCTGGGAGAGGAGGTTTCTATGAATCAGTTGACATCGAGGAAACTTATTTATAGATCGCCCAGGACAGAGGAAGGAGGCAAGGCCAGGGAGTGGTTCCTGGTGTTTCACTTTTGTTTCTGAATAAACCAAACTCACCACGTGGTCGGGCCCTGGGATCTGGGCTCAGGCGCTGCCGCTGGGTGTGGGTCCTGCCAGCAGAGGGCAGGCTTCGGGGTGCAAGGTGCGCATTGGCGCTGCCTGTCAGGGCATCCAATCCCCCTCAGCTCTCTGACCTGTTGGGCCTGTGGGCTGCGTGCTGCCCCGGGAGGGCCAGAGTACTGGCTTCCAGCCTAGGCATTTCTCCTCTCACCCTGTTCTTCTGGGGCTCCCACCCAGGCCCCATGAGTCCTCCAGGCTGGCACTCTACCCCTGGTGGCCACAGCAGGGTTCAGATGAAGACCAGCTAAGTGCAGGTGCTTTCCCGAGCAGCCTGGGAAAAACTGGTGCCTCCAAGGCACCCCTGCGCCCCCATGCTTAAACCTTCCCTTCCCCTTGAACGCCACAGAACACAGCCAGCACACAACACGTTGCTCCCCATTGTTCAGAAATGGGTTTCATTCTCGGCCAAGAGACAGCAGGACTGGTCGCGGCCAGAAGCACACAGCTGCCGGGACAGCACCCCCATGCTCGGGGAAGGGGCAGGAAGGTGGCTGGGGGGGCTGACTGTGCACAGGCCGGGAATGGCAGGGAGGCTCGTCGGAGGCGGCACGTGTTGGCGGGGGTGGCTGGGGTGACAGTGTTTGCTTGTAGTTGGGCCACAAGACTCAGAAGGACAGCACAGCCAGCGGTTCCCAGCACCAGAGATGCGCGCTTGCACGTGTGTGTGTGCCCGTGTATTTATAGACATGCAGAGAGCAGGGCAGGAGCAATACCACCGAGGGGGCACAAGAGTCACTGAGGTCACGCCTGGGGTGTCAGCTCACCGCCACAACAGACTAAAGTCACAGATGAAGGGGGAGGCTTGGGGGCTGGGGGCCAAGTCACAGAACAGTCACCCAGGCAGGCCTGGGAAGAGAGGTGTCCCAGGAAGAGGAGGGGTCTGGGTAGAGGCCGAAGGGGGCCCTGGGGCTCTCAGGATGGGATGGACTTGCCTGACCCGATCAGCTGGAAGCTGGAGAGAAGCAGAGAGAAAACGGGGGAGGGCAGAGAAGGGGGAGAGCTGGGAAGGCAGGTGCAGCCTGGGCTGCAGCGCTGGGGGGGAGGTGGGGAGGGAAGACGAAGCAGGGGAGGGTGTGGGCAGGGGTTCTGGATGAGAGGGGAGGGGGTACAGGGAGGGGGGATGCAGGAGCAGGAGCTGGAGCCTCTCCCTGCTCACTCGCCGGCCTCTCACACACACGAGACAGTGCACCCGTGTGCCAGACATGTGATCGGCCCCCTCCGGCTCCCTCCTCTCTGCTCCCCTGTCTTTCAACCCACCAGCCCAGGGTCACCCTTAGTGTCAGGAGTAGGCGGCCTCGGGCCCCACGTGACTCCACCATTTCTGATGGAGAAAGACAGGGGAATACCACTGTTTGCCCCGGGAGGGCAGAGCTGAGAGGATGGCTGGAGGGAGCACCAGGGGCCCCCTGGGGTGGGCAGAAAGCACAGTAGTTCCCCATATGGACCCTGGGGAGGCAGGGAGGGCAGGAGGCCAGATGCTAGTGGCCACAGGCTTATAAGTCTAAGAGGGGAGCCTCAGCTGGCTGGGGGACCACAGGTCGTGTAGGTGAGGCTGGGCCCTTCCTGGTGTGGAAAAGCAGAAGAGCAAGCATCAGTGTAGGGGTGCGGGGGGCAGGCAGGTCTGTGGGGCAAGTTTTACTGACCAGCTTGGGTAGAACTCAGAGAAGCCGACTTGCCCAGGTCAGCCGACACTGAGGTCCCCTGGCTGAAAAAGGAGAGGTGACACTATGGAACAACAGGCCCAGGTCCACGGGCCTGCAGGCAGGCTTCGGTGCTTCACCTGGGGCACAGGGACGGCCGTGGCCCTGTGCTGGCGGGAACAGCAACAGCAGGCATGGAGGGCAAGGCGCTCTGTGGCCTGCCTGGTTGCAAGGTGGCTGCGGGCCGAGGGTGTGGCTTGGACCCTCAGGCTCTCCAAAGCCATCAGACAACCTGAGCCTTCCTGAAGGGACTCAGTTGCCACAATAAGGAGGAGGGGTCAGACCTCCTCTGCCCTGTGGTGGATCCTGTTCCAAAGCTCCCAAGGCGGCTGCCCTGCCCCAGCAGCACACTCACATAGGGGGATGGGGGCTGCACCCCCAGCATGAATTTCGAAGGCTCCCTGACGGCCTGCTCCCTGACAGCGGCACAAGCGGCCTATCAGCTCAACACCCTGCGTGACCATCTGCCCTGCAGGTCCTCGAGCCTAGAGACTTCCACAGCCAGAGAACATCCACCTAGGTGGAAGGCCCGGGTAAGACAAGTCTCAGTGGCTGTCTTCAGTCGGAGGTACTTTGGGAACCTGGGGTTGGCTTGCCTGTATGAACTTAAGTGTGTGTGTGACCAATATAGGAATCAAATTCTCTCTGAGAGCCAACTTCTGACTGAAGCTTATCTATCACCCTCGCGGCAGATGCCTTCTCTCAAACCTCGGTCCCTTGGAGCTTAGGCCAGATATGCGCCCTAAGCGTCTCATCTTTTACTGCAGCGCTGCGTGGCCTCAATACCAATTGGACAATGGCTCCCACGGGCCGAGCATGGCGCTTTTGACTTCTCCATCCTTACAGACCTAAAGAGTTCTGTCACCGCAATGGAAAATGGTCAGAGATCCCTTAGGGCCAGGCTGGCTTTCTCTTGTGCTCCCGTGCCGCCCTCCAGCCCCTCCCTCCTGAAAACCTGCCACACTCTCCAAGTCTTGAGACTCCTCTCACTCTTCCCCTCTCTGGACCCTCTTCAACGTTTTCTGATCCTCTAAATTCTCAGTCTTCACCTCCTCCAGCTCCCCAATCCGGCCTCCCCTCTTTTTTTCACCTCCTATCCACCACACCCGTTCTGGGTGGTCCTCTTCTGGGTCCCCTCAGGGAAGTGGCGGGGAATGAAGGAGGAATTAGGGTCCATGGTCCTTCCTCTCTGTCTGGTCTCTCCCAGACTGAAAAGCTTCTTGGCTCTTTCACTAACAATCCCACCACCTACACCAAAGAGTTTCCTTGTCTTACCCAAGCCTGTGACCTTACTTGTCATGATTACATGTGATCCTCTCTTCCACCCTGACCTCTGACAAAAGGGAGCAGGTTTTTAGGTCTGCCCAAGACCAAGCAGATCAGGTCCCTGTGACTGACACAACCATGGCCCCAGGCTCTGCAGCAGTTCCCAGCCCAGAGCTGGGGTGGGGCTTCCAGACTGACACAGGCAGGGCCCCCGGGGCAGGACTCACCAAGACCATTTTATTACCTGTCTCCTAGCTGGTCTCCAAGAGGCTGTGCACAAAAGTGTAAATTTTGCTAAGCTCAGGGAGATCACCCAGTCTGCCTCAGAAAACCCTGCTGCCTTCCTTAGCCGCCTGACGGAGGCGCTCCAGCGCCATACCAGGCTTGACCCTGACTCAAATGGAGGCTCAACAGTTCTGGCTACCCATTTTATATCTCAGTCAGCTCCTGACATTAATAGAAGCTTAAGAAGTTTGAGAGGACTCCCCTGATGGCGCAGATGGCAAAGCGCCGCACTGTGAGTCTCTCCGAGGCCTCTGCAGTGCCGGTTCCATGCCGGCCGGCCAGCGAGGGTCCCACATGGCACAGCAGACCTCTCCTGCCTCGCCCGCTACTCCCTTCAGCAGTGTATTTCGTCAGTCGGCCTGATCTGTTCCCCACTCTGTCTCTGGTGAATCCTCTCACCCTCCCACATATCTGGCCTAGACCCCTGTTCTAGTGTAAATGAATAAATAAACCTTTTTTTTTTTTTTTTTAAAGAAGGCTGAGGACTGTCCTCAAACCCCTATCCAGGATCTGCTGAATATGGCCTTGACAGTTTTTAAAAACCGGAAGGAACAGGACAGGGCAGAGAGGGAACCCCGTAGTCTCCAGAAGGCTGGGCTTCAAGCTCAGGCCCTGGTAGGGCCTTGAGACTGCCAGGCCATGTTCCTTCAACCACCGCAGTGCCTGCCGGCCGACAGAGGATGACAACGGGCCCCATAGCCCCCAACCGACCACCGCTGGGAGCCTGCTTCAAATGTGGTCGAGAAGGCCACTGGACCAGACAATGCCTCAACACCTGCCAGGACCATGCCCCATCTGCAACGTCCAGGGTCACTGGAAAAGTGACTGTCCCTCCATGCCTGGCTGCGGTGGACCAGTCCTTCCAGCCCCTGCAACTCTTGCCACCGGCGGTCTTCGGTTTGGCAGCTGAGGACTGAAGAGGCCCGGACTCATCGACCCCGATAAACTTCAAGGAGCCCAGGGTAACAGTCAAGGTAGCAGGTAAGTCCAACTCCTTTCTGGGCTCTCCTTTAATATGTTGCTGGCCTCCTTCTCTGCAGACCTTCTCTGCCACAATCTCAGCAACTCACTGCACAACTCCTCACCTTCCTGGGCTCAAAAGGATACCGTGTCTCCCCGTCCAAAGCCCAACTTTCAGTTCCCACAGCCGTCTATCTGGGTCTTCCACTAACTCCTTCCTCCAAACAGCTGACGGTGGACCACAAACAGGCCATCCGGGACCTTCCCTCCCCTGAATCGGCAGAACAAATCCTTTCCTTCCTAGGTTTGGTCAGATTCTTCCGTCACTGGATCCCTAATTTTGCTTTCCTAGCCAAGCCACTGTACGACACAGCAAAAGCCTCCCTCGAAGGACGTCTCCAATCTCCCGGGGAGGTCTGCAGGGCCTTCCTTTTACTCACACATATCCTCCTTAGGGCACCTGTCCTTGGCCTTCCTGACCCAGAAAAGCCTTTCCTCCTGTGCACAGACGCACATAGGGGTATGGCGGCAGGTGGCCTTTCCCAGCCTCTGGGCCCAGCCCTGTGTCCTGTCGCTTATCTCTCCAAGCAGATGGATCCCACCGTCAGGGGCTGGCAACCTTGCCTTAGAGCCCTGGCGGCGCAGCTCTACTCATCCGGGAACCCCTCAAACTTACTCTGGGAGGACCTGTCCAAGCACATTCCTCGCACAGCCTTCAGGCCCTCCTGTCTCCCCGCCCGCTCTCCACTCTCCCTCCTGCCCACTCACAGGACTTCCACGTGCTCTTTATCGAAAACCCTCTGGCGAGTCTCACTCAGTCAACTTCTCTCAACCCAGCCCCTCTTCTGTCTCTTGCTCCCCTTCTGCCGCTCATTCATGCCCTGAAATCCTGGGCGAAATGCAAACCTCCAGACTGGGTTTGGCCGACTCCCCTTTGTCAGCTGCCTACTGGGCTCTGTCTGTAGACTGCAGCTCTTGCGAAGGTGCGCGAGGTCAGCGGGGGGCTGCCTAGGCCATGGTTACCCTCGATCAGGTCATCGAGGCAGGAAAGCTGCCCGGGGGAACCACCTCCTGAAAGGCAGAATTCAGAGCACTTACCGGGGCCCTGACCCTCAGCAACCATAAGAAAGTCACCATCTATACGGATTCAACATATGCCTTCCTTATGGCTCACAGTCCTGCTGCGATTTGGCAGGAAAGGGGGTTCCTCTCCACCCAGGGGTCCCCCATCATGAACGTTAAACTTGCCCTTAAGCTTCTAGCGGCCTTGCAGCTTCCAACTGAAGTCGCCATGATCCACTGTGAAGGACACCACACGGACAATTCTTACGTGACCACAGGGAATAACAAGGCTGATGCAGCAACAAGGGCTCCCACCACTCACTCTGCTGCAGATCCTGGTCCTATTCTCTCTCTATCTGTCCCCTCCATCACTCCGACTTAGAACCTAATGAACGCCAAATCCTGAGTCTGCTCTTCCAGCCCTCCTTGAATGCAAAAGTCTGGCAGCTGTGTTCCCATCGTCAAACCGGTGCTCGTGGATCACCTCAAGGGGGAATTCGCCAACCTCCTTCTTCTGCAGCTCACCAGCTGCGTGGACACTTACCCGGACAGGATTGGCAGGTTGATTTTACTCACCTCCCTACTCACAAAAAAGTTAAATATCTGCTCACAAGGGTTGATACAATAACAGGTTGGGTCAAGCCCTTCCCCGCAGCTAGAGAAACGGCTCAGGGGGTAACCGAGGCCCTTCTTAACCACATTATCCCATGCGTTGGCCTCCCCACATCTGTCCTATCTGACAATGGTCCAGCTTTTATCTCAAAGATTACTCAGCAGGTCTCCGCAGCTCTGGGTATCACCTGGAAGCTTCACATTCCCCACCACCAGCAATCCTCAGGGAAAGTGGAGCGCGCCAATGAGCTAATCAAGGGTCACCTGACTAAACTCTCCTGAGAGCTCTGCAACTGCTCCAGGAACATGCAGACCGGTACTTACCCAGTCCTGCCCGAATCTCGACCTCCTCAACTGACCTTCCCCACCACTGCATCCGGGAGACCAAGTTCTGCTCAAACCGCTTCAGCCAAAGCCACTGCAGCCTCCATGGACTGGTCCGCACACAGTCATTCTCATCACGCCTATAGCGGTAACACCTCTGGGAGACCCCTGCTGGCACCATCTCTCTTGGGTCAAACGTGCGCCCGAAGACAAACAGTATGTATGTTGTAACCTGGGTCCTACTAGGATGCGCATTTCTTGTCAAAATCTCCCCTAGCTCAGTGTCCTATGTGTGGAAATTCAAAGTTAGGGAGACCTTTGTCTCAGGATCCACGGAGAGTACCCACTTGGTGGGTACTGCGGATGCCCACAGGCCGGATGCACAGCACCCATCACTCTCACCCTAACTCTTTCATCAATGAACAACACTATGAACACCATGTTTTCTTTCTTTTACCATCAAACCTTAGATCATTGCAAGAATACCTACAAAGAATATGGGGGGTGCCCTTGCCCGTCATGTGCAGTGCACCTTCCAGACAAAGGCCGAATGTTCTCTCCATCTGTCATAATACGGGTTTCAATACGAATCAAGTTAACTATACTATTTCAGGTCCTTGGGACCTACGCTGGGTACAGGGAGTCCAAGCCACAGGGTACACGGGCTGGCATTCCTACACAGTGGCAACATTTTCCCATCTCAAGGGACTATGTCCCGACACAAAATGCCACAGTCCAAGTCTCCCAGGACATCCTCCATTCAGAGCAAGTCCTACAAAATCAGCTAACATCATCAGAAAAGACTGAGACACCCCCAACCTGGATTCGTAAAATACAAAACGCTATACTATTCCTACATAACTCTTTTGGATCTAATACCTTTCTTGTTTCCTCTGTGCTTCCCTTCAGAGGCCTCTACTGGCAGCAGCTCCAATTCATCTCAATACCACTATGATCAAGATTACAGACGCTGCTTGCCAGACTCCCCAACTCTCAGTCCCCCTATGGGACTCCAATCACAGCTACCCCTGCTATCCAACTGATGCCCTTGTCGGCTTTCTTTCCTGCACTTCTAACATTTCGGTTAAAGGTATCTACCCCTCCTTAGAAAAAACCTCTGTGTCTTTAGCATCATCACAAAGACAGCTCCCCTCCCTGGCACAGGCCATGCTCCAAAACCGGCGGGCTCTGGACCTGTTGACGACTAACAAGGGGGGCACCTGCCTGTTCCTCAGGGAAGAATATTGTTATTGTATCAATGAATCAAAGATTGTAGAACAAAATGTGGAAGCCTTCATGAAACTACGCAAAGACATGGAAAGGGAAATTGGGGGCTCCAATTCCCCGCTGACATGGTTTCAAAATCCTATAGTGTCATGGCTCCTCCCACTCTTGGGGCCAATACTAATGATGACTTTACTTTTTTTTTTCTTTTTGCTCCTTGCCTCCTGAAATTCACACAGGCTCACATTCAGGAAATGTCTCCTACCACCTTTGACCAACTCCTTCTCCACCCACGTTATCGCATCCCTGCAGAAGACCCTCATAACCAGGCCTGAGCCACCCCCTTGGCTCTCTGCCAGACCAGAGAGCAGTAATGAGGGAGCAGCACCTAGAGAAGGGGTTCTCATAAACGGGCTGGCCCAGGACAAAGAGGAGCGGCGAATGTGCGTGGAGGGGCAAGGGGTGGAAAGTAGCTACGTCACAATCCCTGGGAACCATCCTTATGTCACATCAAGAGCTGGGTGCTTGATTTGTTGCCCCAGCCCCCAGGACTAACCCCCTTTCAGGTTTCTCTTGTGGCTGCAGATTACCAACTTGAAGGGGACCCAAGACCTGACCCTGGGAGAGGGTTCAGGCTCGCTTGCTCTGTACTGTACCCCACCTTTAAACACTGAGCGCCTACAAAGCCTACGCTTCCCTAGTAAACTTGAAACGTTGGCAACTGCGCTGGGAGACACTGGGAAGAATTGTTTAGTTTGGTTTTCTGCGGGGTTTCTACTTCTCCACGGAGACTTTCCAATTTTTGTCTGACTCCTCCATCTCACATTCTAATTCCTTATGACCCTGGGGCCAGAGTGCCCCCCAATCAGTGCTCTTTGGAGTGATCTGTTTACCCTCTGTGGATCAGACCCCAGCAAACTGACCTTCCCAGTTGGGAATCTTCCCCCAGTCGTCTCAACATGGGTTGCTCTGCTCGCCACAGGATAAACAGGCGACTGAAGCATCAATTCTGCTTGAGTCTCCTGAGAAAAAAAAGCCTTCTGTGTTAATGCACGTATGCAGACATATGTGAGATTGTAACAGATTGCTCTGAAATGGGCCTGGCTGTGCCCCTGGCTGTCCCCTCACTGCCTCCTGCCATCAGCATCCACTGGTGCAGGAGCTTGAGCAGCGCTGCCTGCTGGCAGCTACTGAGTCATGGCATCCCGGAAGTGCGAGTCTGAAGACTGAGTGAAAATTCCTAAACATTTTTTCTTTAAACCAAGTTATCAGTCCATTTCTTCTGTCATTGGGAGGATGGAACGGGGGGACTACTCACAGCACCTGGTGGAGATGTTGGTGGCATGACGTCAGATGGCAAATCTAACTTGTAAAGTGGGGTGTGAGTACAGGGGCTTGCCGTTCTCGTGAGCCTCAACTCTCTTTTTCCTCTCCACAGTGGAGAGACTACCAAAGGAAAAACATCTTGGGGTCTCCTGCAAGAGACCACTGGAAGTGGTTGTAAGTCATCTGAAGATGTAAGTCTTGCTCAGCCAGGCTGGGAGAGGGGTACTCCAGGGGCAGCTCAGTGAGAGGTGAAGAGCATGAAAGAAGTGGGTAAGAACCCTGGGTCTGAGTGCGGCCTTTCCATAGCACTGCTGGGGATCTGATTTGGGGCAACACTGTTTAAGCTCTTTGTCCACCTGTGAGTCAGGGTGCTACAGCTCTACTTAAATCTAGGCAGCATCCGTGAGAGGATTGTGCGTTCATCCCTTCGCGTGGGGCCTGGTGCGCAGTGAGCCTTCAGTACAGGGCGTCGCTATGGACTTCTTGCTCTGGCAATTTCCCTCATCCCCAGCCTCAAGGGGAAGCCAGTCAGTGAGGACACCCTCTCCCTTTAGGGCGGCAAAGATGAGCCCCAGGTGCTTGGGATTAGGTGACCTCTGAGGTGGGAGTCCGTCTTTGCCACCGGCTTGCTGGGTGATCCCAGGGAAAGTCACGTCCTTCTCAGGCCTCAGTTTCCTCAACTGGAAGATGAAGAAGTTGTTGGGCCAGATCAGTGTCTTTCAGACTGATTTGGTAGCTTTGATCATCTCTTGGTTCATGTTGCTTTCTGCCTCGGGCGAGGTGGTGAGTGGCCGTTTGGAAAGAAGGCACAGGCCATGTTATGATCCGTCACCCATGTCTCCATCATCCATCGTCCAGAGCTGCTCTCTCTTTCCTTCTCTGACCTTCTTGTCTTCTCTAAGTCGCTTTTCTCTTCCTCCCCTTGCCCTTGTTTTTCTCTTTTCACCTCCTGTAGATTCAGGACATTCTGCAGGTGCTGTGTCCGACCTTAACCGCTCCAATGGGGTAGCGCTCCCCCCATTGGACAGGAGGAAGGTGAGGCCGTGCCGAGACCCCCTCTCTGGCTTGGCCTCTCCCAGCGTGCATGCCCGAGGCTTGTCTGGTTGAGGTACTTGGCCTCTGGCTGATTTTATGTTGCCATCATTAACCCTCGGTGTGTCCATGTCTGCTGTTTCACCTGCTTGGTTGATCGTTGTTTTCCTTCCCGCACATCTTTATCATCTTGGAGAAGATACAATACACCGTGAAGGGTGAGAGGTCATTTGTGAAGAGCTTCCAGAGCAGGAGTGTGAGATTTGGGCCTTCCAAGCCTCCAGGGTGAATGCTCAGGGGCCCGTCCTACTAGGAGAGCCTCAAACCCCCGCCCCAAACACGGGGCTTGCCCTCTGGTCATGTCCCGCAACAACCAATAGTCCACACTGCAGTTGATTTTCCAAAGTGATGAATTCATTTTAGCTTAGGAATGGGAAATGCAGGCTTAGGAGAAAGGGGGCTTTTGTTATAGGTGCAAGGACTAAGGTGAGTTTTGTAGCAGAACTGCATGTGCGTGAGGTTCACCAGAGATGAGTGGCTGGGACATCCTCCCCCACTGTCTTTTAAAAATCAACTGGACACTTACCCATCTCCCATGGGCCCTTGGCAGCAGACACTTTGCTAGGCGGCAAGGTGGGATGTGGCAACTGAGGGAGCAGTTGGCTCTGAAGGGTTTGGAGGCTGGAGGGGTGGCTTTTGAGACTGATGTGTAGAGGTGGGCAGTGTTCATCCCCGTGGAGAGCGGGTGACCTGGGAGTCCCGGGCAGAGGGTGGGTGCAGGAGATGATCAGATTCGGAGCCCAGAGAGTGGTTGGCAAGAAGGTAAGGTGCCTGGGGTGCCCTGGCCTGGGGGATGACCTCTTCCTGATGTGGGAGGGGACACCGAGCTCTGGGTCTCCAGCTGTATTGGGTGGCGTCTCATTGTTACTTCTGTCTATCCAGGCCCATCAGAGTATGGAGGTGACCGGCTCCCTCCAAACAGAGCAACACACCAAGAGCGAGCTGGCCATGAAACTCGGCCAGGTATGGGAGAAGCTGGCAGAGCTGAAGGAGCTGGTAAGGCCTGCGCTAGCTGGGAAGGGCTCGGAGGCCTCCGGGAGGGAGGTCCTTAGGCCGGGACAGAGATGGCTCCAACTCAGGGCTGGGGGGCACTGAGGACCCTGCAATCCTGCCAGGTCCGTGACCACCTGTGCCCTAGGCTCTGACATGGAGTGGTGGGTTCCTCGGGACTGCAGGTCACCTCCCTGCTGGAGGCATGAGCCAGTAGGGGAGAGACGAGGAGACGTGGAGACATCCTGGTTCCAGAATTGGCTCTGGGTTGCGCTTCACTGAACAGGGCTGAGCCTCAGCATCCTTCACTTCAGAGTGCACTAGAAAGCAGTTCTGCTTCGGTGAGGGAAGGGGTCTGGGCAGGTGGCAAAGTCCCACAGTGCCTGCCTCAGGAAGAGGGGTCCGTGCCTGTCCCCCGCATCTGTGGGCGCAGATCTGGGAGATGACTTGGTGGCGGGAGCCAGCAGCAGCGGTGGTCTCCACTCTGCTGCTCCACCACAAGTCCGTTGTAGCAGTTGCTCTTCAGAACTGCCCTTTTCTGCATGCTTCCTGGGTTATGGGCAGGACCAATCAGGTGGTCCAGTCAGCCAAGGATGAAGATGGTCCAGGGCCTCCCTGGTGGCCTAGAGGTTAAGTCTCGGCACCATCACCACTGCTGCCTGAGTTTGATCCCTGGCCGGGTGCTGACCCACAGGGCGCAGCAGACCTCTCCTGCCTTGCCGGCTGCTCCCCTCAGCAGTGTGTTTCAGTCAGTCTGCCTGTTCTGCTCACTCTACACCTTTGGCCAATACCCCAGTTCTTCTGCACAAAAAAAGAAAAATAGTCCAACCAGACTTGATGTTGGGACACCCTGAAGAGTGATATAAGCCAGGGTTGGAGGGAGCTGAGGGGCTCTGTTCCAACCTCCAAAGAAAGAAGGGGAAGACTCTGTTCCTGGCCTCTCAAGAAAGGAGGGCCAGAAGCTGAAAGAAGACAAGCAGCATCCAGTAGCCAACCTCTGTGGGAGGAAGAGAGGATGAAGACCTCTGTCAGAGACTGGGCCTCCAGTCCTCAGTCTGACATCACCGGAAAGGAGCAAAGGCTCCGGGCCTCATGTCTGAAAGAGCTGTTCGTTGTTGGTGTTGTCCAGCAACTCACAAAGAGCTATTAACTCTTGGTGTCTCTGATACCGGCTGGGATCCCAACTGAAAAGGGTAGTCACGGGGCATGAGGATGGGATGCCAGGATAGGCTGCAGTGGCACCCACCTGCCCGGGCTCTAAGACAAGAGAGCCACCAAAAGCCCCAAAGCTAAAACCAAGGGCTGGAGCATTACAGTACCCATACGATAGGGGCCTACAGGCTAGAGCCGATGGAAGGATAGTGCCCAGTAGGGGACTCATCACCGTGGTTCTCAACCGTGTGCACAATTGCAAGAGACTTCAGTCTGGAAACAACCACCTTGAGGGCCTCTGCTGGTGGTGCAGCAGTTGAGTGCTGGGCTGTGAAGCTGCTGCCTCTGCTGCCCGCAGCCTCTGCAGTGCCGGTTCACCGGCTCGATCCCTGGCCGCTGATGAGGGTCCCACATGGTGCGAAGGACCTCTTCTGCCACCCGCTGCTCCCCTCAGCAATATACTTCAGTCCTTCTACCTGTTCTGCTCCCTGCTCTGGCTCTGGTGAATTCTCTCACCCTCCCCCGCTTCTGACTTTACCCAGTGCTTATATAAATAGAAAAAAGTTCTATTTGCAGAACTTCTAACCTCCTGGAATCCCCTGTGCAGAGTAAGCAGGTGCTCTCAGAGACTCCAGCTCCCTTTAGGGTGGCAGGTGCCAGCACACCAGCAGAGGACCTTACACTACTTCAAAGGAAATTGGCACCCCCTGATCACTGCAGCACTATTTACAGTAGCCAGGCTGTGGAAGGGGTCGTACATTGATAATAGAATATTACTCATCAAGAAATATAAACTCATGCCATCTGGGGCAACATGGATGGAGCTAATGGAAATAAGCCCAAAGGAGAAAGACAAAAACATCACTTAGATATGGATATAGAGAAATTAAACAAAGGACTAGATTAAGCTATACCTTGAGTCTCCCAGGTGGTGCCTGACTACTGGCTGGGGCTGCAGACCAGCCTAGACTTCCTGGCCTGGCAGCACTGGATGGTGGACTGACCCTCTCTAGTTTGACATCAAACTTATTTGACGACAAAGCCTGACTCCTGCTGACTGAGTGCCCCATTGTCTTGTTTCACTTACACCACCACTGGGTCCCCAGCCTCTGCTATTTACTGGGTCTGAGAAGGATCTTGTACTTGATGCTGCATGTAATTTTTTGTTTCTTTGTTTTTAGATTCATTTTTAATTTATTTATGCATACGAGAACTGGGGTACAGGCCAGAGGTACAGAGGGTGAGAGGATTCACCAGACACAGAGTAGGGAGCAGAATAGGCCAATCCACTGAAATCCACTGCTGAGGGGAGTGGTGGGTGAGACAGGAGAGGTCTGCTGCCCCTGTGGGTTGCTCCCTGGTCAGGAATCAAACTCAGGTGTAAGAAGTGATAGCACTCAGACTTAAACCTTATGCCCCCACGGAGACCCTGTTTTTTTTTTTTTTTACATCTTTTGATATTATTTAAAATAATAGAAGCACTCCTTCTGCTCTAATTTCATAATAAACACGCTCCAGCCCTTGGCTCAGGTCAGGTTTACACGTGTCTTTGTCACCTTTACTCAGTGTCCATCTCTCATGACAGTGCAAGCTCCATGTCTCCAGGGTCCTCTCTCTGCTGCCATTGTGTCTGCAGGGGAGGCAGCTTGGGGAGGCAGGAGCCAGCCAGGGAGAGGGATGCTGGGAAGTGAAGAGGAGGCAAAGGCAGAGAACACTTGGGAGATGTTCCCTGGTTCACTGAGAAAAGCATTTCTCAAAGTGTGGTTGTGGAATCCTTGAAGTCACCCAGAGCCTGTCATAGGAGCCACGAGGTCAAAACTATTTTCTAAATGTCACTTAGACACCATTGGCTTTTTCACTATTTTGACATCTGCTGAGGTAAAACTTACTAAAAATGGAGCTTATATTACTAACTGCAGTTATTCTTCACAACTTCTTACCTCAGAAACACAACTCAAAGGCAGTGTCTTTCAAAGTGTCTTGGTTGAAGTATTAAAAATTATCTTCATTATTCTGTCATCCTCAAATCCACATTTTACAGCACCTGATGCGATGACACGCAAGTGCACACACAACACTCCTGTTGCGTCCCCAACTACCATGTGCCAAGGAAAATATTTGCATGAGATGAATTAGACTGTTTTTCTTTTTTTGTAGGCAATACCATCTTCACATGAAGGAATGATTGATAAAATCTGTGGCTATTTGATCTGGTTAATTAGCAGACATTGTCCTGAAAATGAGTGTGTGCTCCTTTGAGAAAATCAACTGACAATTGCTAACTGAGACTAACTTCAACTTGACCAAATGCAAGTGCTCAGAAAAAAAACAGAATCATGGAAAATTGTGTCCTATCACTAACTTGACAACTTCCAGTACTACTTTTACTTTTTGGATTTGTGGTGAAAAATAAAATAAATTTTTTAAAATAATTTGATTCCAGTGTAATGAACATTGAAGAGCTTTATAATTTGTGGAACAATATATTACTTTAAAAAAATCACACATTAAAACTAACTGCAGTTAGTTTTATGCAAGAGAGAACTATGGAAATGTAACTGAATAAGAAATATTTAATGATATTGTTTCAGGTTTGACTTTGCAAATAACCTGGGAGAAAATGCCAGCTGTATAGATTTTTTTTTATTTGTTTGTTTGTTTGTTTTGTTTATACATGCACTGGGTACAGTCAGAAGCGCGGGAGGGTGAGAGAATTCACCAGAGCCAGAGCGGGGAGCAGAGCAGGCAGAAGGATCGAAGTACACTGCTGAGGGGAGCAGCGGGTGGCAGGAGAGGTCTGCGTGCCATGTGGGACCCTCCTCCGGTGGCGGGGAGCAGCCGGGGATCAAACTGGCGCCGCAGAGGCCGTGAGCAGATTCGCAACCCAGCGCTCAACCGCTGTGCCACAGGGGAGGCCCCAGCTGTATAGATTTAATTTAGTATCCAAGTGGAATATTCACGATAATGTGAAAACACTACTTCAACATATTTGTGTGAGGCTGTAGACATTTTTTTTAATAATAAATTTTATTTTTATATTCCCCATACAATTTCAACACCTCCATTCTGAGCTGTAGACATTTTTTCATAGACTTCAACCAGAACCACAGCTAAATGCAGAAGGAAACATGAAAATCCTGCTCTCTTCTAATGAGACAGACAAGAAAAAACAATGAGACAGACAAGAAAGACAACTGCAAACATAAAACACGTGAAAGATCCACTCTTCCCATTGCCCTGATTAAAAGAAGTTATTTAACAGGCATTGGTTATTGATTATCTATTAACAGGCATTGGATTATTATTATTATTCTAAATGAAACAACTACATGATCAAACTCGCTTTATTCCCAGTGTGGTAAGTATGGGGAGTGATACCTCCTAAACAAGATTATGCTTGGCGTCCTCCCTAATTTGTAAGACTGGACACGGATCCGGAAGGAAAATACTGAGAATCG
Source organism: Talpa europaea (assembly GCF_964194135.1). Taxonomy (NCBI): domain Eukaryota; kingdom Metazoa; phylum Chordata; class Mammalia; order Eulipotyphla; family Talpidae; genus Talpa; species Talpa europaea. The sequence goes on along the minus strand of NC_140068.1, from coordinate 124,371,959 downwards.
CAGACCCAGTGCTTGGGTCATGGAGACAGGGTGAGGAAGCTTTGGGTGAGGACAGGAGGGGCCAGAGCAAAGCCCCAGGTCCCTAGTCTGGTTCTCATAGTTCCAGGCCCCAGGACTGTGTCTAGGGCAGGAAGGTTACTGTTGGGGATACCCCACTGCCCCCTTAGCCTCCCTTCTGTCTCCACCACCTGTGCTGGGCCCTGGACACTTGTGACTCCTCCCCAGTTCTCAGTCCCCAGTGCCTAGATGGTTCCCAGGGAAGCCAATCAGCATGGCCCCCGGGTAAGTCTCCACCCACCAGCCTAGAGTCAGGAGCTCCCCAGACCCCAGTAGTGCTGGTCATGGGGTCCCCAACCCTCCTCCTGCTGCTTCTCTCCAGGGCTGTGGCCCAAACCTGGGCTGGTGAGAGCAGGGAGGAGGGAAAAGCCTTCTCTGGAGGAGGCTGTTGCCTTAGGCTCCTCTGTCCCCCCACGCTTCCTCTCAATCCTAGTCCCTTTCTGTCCCCCCACCCTAGCGCCCTCTTCTGTCCCCCTGAGTCCCTCTCCTTCTCCACCTGATGCCCCTTTTCAAGCTCTCGAGCCTCCTCCCTTCCTGAACACGTTCTCCCCTCATGCCCCATCTCCCTGGGACTCAGGACCAGTGCAGGGAGGAGGTTCAGCCCAACTTTCACCCCTTCCTGCCCCCAGGCTCCCACTCTTTAAGGCTTTTAGAAATAAAGACCTCCCAGCCCAGCCTCCAGGAGCCCCGGTACATCACAGTGGGCTACATGGACCACGCACAGTTCAGGCGGTTTGACAGCAACTCTCCAGGTCACAGTGTGGAGATGCTGCAGCCCAGGGCAGAGCAGGTGGGGCAGGAGGACCTGGACTAGGAGACAGAACCAAAGACAATAGGCACAGAGGTTCAAAGCTGCCCTAATGGCTCCTGGAGGACCTGCATGGCTGCTACAACCAGAGCTAGGACAGTGAACAATGCTTGCCCAGGGCCAGGTCACAGCTCCCATTCGCCAGACCTTTGCCCCTAGTCAGGGTCGCAGTGATTCCCAGAGGCTATGGCACCTGCCATAGTGGAGGAGGGAGTTTGGGTAAAGCACGAAATGAACAACCCGGAGGGCAGGTATTTGGAGTGGATCCCAAGTCTCCTGGAGATGGGGAAGGAGGCGCTGCAGCTCAGTGGTAAGAGGGGCTACAGGGCTTTTGATCTCCCTGAGGCTCACACCCTACAGGGAAAACTGAATGGTCAGAAAAGCGCCCCCTTCTGGTCAGAAAGAGAACTGTCTCTCAAGTTTTCAAGCTCTGGGATGGAGACTGGCCCAGAGGGTCCTATTGTTTCTGAAGGACACTTAAGGAATCCAGTTTCTCCTGAGAAAGAGGGGAGACCACCCCTGAAATCACCCTGCACAGGACCCTTTTCACCAGCAGCCATCGTAGGAACAATGAGTTTCTCTCTTGAGATCTTGTTTTTTGGTCAGAGAGCATTTTTGGAGATCTCACTCCTACCTGTGTCCTCACCCTCCACCCAAGTCAGCAACAAAATGTTTAGAGACCTGCATCCCACCCTGGGCTCTCACCTACTATCCCAGACTCCCAGACCAGGCTGGTTTCTGGGGTTTGTGCTACCTCCCTCCAAGCATGTTTTCCTGTCCATTCTGAGGATGGCCATGAGGCTGCTTCAGTGACCATAGAGGAAATAGCAACCATAAAATGTCCGATTCTTCCTGCTCAGACCCCCAAAGGGCATGTGTGACCCAGTACCCCATCTCTGAGCATGACATCACCCTGAGGTTCTGGGTCCTGGGCTTCTACCCTGACCTGGCCCCGTACATGGAGCTGGTGGAGACCAGGCTTGGCGGATGGAAACTTCCGGAAGTGGGCGGCTGTGGTGGTGCCTTCTGGAGAGGAGCAGAGATACATGTGTATCTTCAGCATGAGGGGCTGCTGGAGCCCCTTATCTTGAGATAGGGTAACTAGGGGGACTTGGGCACGGAGCCCATTCTCAGGAGTATTAGGAGCCCTTTGAGAACTTCTAAGGGTCAGACTAAGGACTGGGGTCTCCCCTTCCCTTCCCTTCCAGTGCCCCCTCCTCAGCCTTCCATCCCCACTGTGGGCATCACTGCTGGCCTGGTTCTCCTTGGAGCTCTGCTCACTGGAGCTGCAGTGGCTGCAGCTATGATGTGGAGGAAGAAGCGCTCAGGTGGGGAAGGGAGTGGGGGAATCTTGTCCACTGGGGGCTTCCATGTCCCAGGGAGAACTTGCCCTGCCTGGTTAATGGGAAGTACCATCCACGCATGTGTGTTGCCCAGAGGGCATTTTGTCCAGTCCCCCCTCACCTCCTTTCTTCATTTTTCCCAGTCCTGACCTGGGTCTTTAGTCACAGTATTCCAGGATTAGAAGATTCCTTAAAGACTGCAAGGGCTGACTCCTCCCTTGTCTCACATGATGATTCTTCCCACAGGAAGACAAGGAGGAAGCTACACTCAGGTTGCAGGTAAGTGTGGATCAGGGGTTTGATCCCTGAGGCCCTGTGGATAGTGTTGATGAAGCCATTCAGTTTCCATTCATGATGGTGATATTCATGTCTTCAAATCTTAAGGCCACTTATTAATGGCTCACCTCACCATGCAGACGTTCACCTCTTTGACTTCAACTGTGGACAATAATTTACATTGTGGGGTAGAATTGGAGGGGCATTCTTCCTTGGAAGGAAAGAGACCACAGTTATGTTAAGAAGGTGATGAAGGAAAGCACAGCAGCAAGCAGGGAATGGTTGTAAAAATGAGAAATTAGGGCATCGCTGGTGGTGCAGGCAGTTGAGTGCAGTGCTGTGAAGCAGTCCGCACCCTCTGCAGTGGCACGGCAGACCTGTCCTGTCTTGCCCGCTGCTCCCCTCAGCAGTGGATTTCAGTCAGTCTGCCTGTTCTGTTCCCCACTCTGTCCCTGCTGAATCCTCTCACCCTCCCCCACATCTGGCCTGCACCCTACTTCTTGTATAAATAAATCTTTAAAAAGAAAAGAGAGAGAGAAATGACTCAACGCTGACTTTTCAAAGACTGAGCACATTATTTTTTTTTTGGTATGTCATGGCGCGTTCTGTCCTTGTTGTCTTCCATGGATTTTATGGTTTCTTGTCTTAAGTCCCATCCTGTTATCCATTTTGAGTTGATTTTTGTGTGAGGTGGGAGACAGTGGTCTAGTTTCATTCTTTTGCACGTGGCTGTCCAGTGTCCCCAGCACTGTTTATCGAAGAGCCTTTCCTTGTGACCCCCTCATCTTAACCTTGTCTACATAAACTTCACTGGATGGCACGTTGGAGAAAGGGGTTTACTTCTTCCCATCCATAGTTGTATTTTAAAATTACAATTCATTTTACGTTCTCCATTGTCTTTCAGCAACCTTAGGTATTTACCTGGAACTATTTCAAAAGCACTTGAAACAATTGAAAGATTAGAGGCATATGTCCTTTAAAGAGGAAAGTAAATGATGAACCCATCTGGATCAGGACCATTAATATCTGACAAGACAGAACAGGGAACAGTGTGGGCTGACAGAACAGCAGGAACAGGCCCTGAAGGGCTGGGAGAGGCAGTGAGGGGGTGAGTGTCCTTCCTGCAGGGTGTCCAGGATCCCCTAGTGTTGTCCAGGGACACCTGCCCTGTGCTCTGTACCCCCCTCTTTTCCCTCTCCACTTGGAACAAAAGGAAGCACTAATGGGGAGACATGTGTCCTCCTGGGGCAGTTTTGAGTCCAAGTCACTTCCTGCTCCCCTCCCCATGAGGTGGGTGGATTTAGGGGCTGTACTGTGCTGAGAGCTGGGGTGGGGGTGGTTTATATCCTGCAGCTGCAGCCCTGCCCCCCAAGAAGTCTGGCTGGTCATCTACCCTGGGGAGAGGGGGCATGGTAGTGCCAGAAAGGCACAGAGCTGATTCTCTATGATCTGAGCAAACGTGTAAAGAAAAGTTTGCCCTGGAGCCCTCGGTGGCTTTCTCAGGCTTTTATTGATCTTTTACATGTAGTGCAGAAACCAGGTACACGGCAGACAGGGGTGCTGGGGTGCCAGGAGCTGGCACTCTTTACTGGGCTCTCTGGCAGTTGTCCCTCTCCTGTGTTCTTTGCTTCTCTTGCCAATATAAATACTGCAGCCCCGGCCCACAGAAGTAAACAATACAACTGAATATAACAGTGTAACAAAATGCAGGCGTCCATCAGGCATGCGATGCTAATGGCGGGAGGGCAGAAGCCTGACAATCATTTACCCCACAGGGTGGGTAACTTTCAGTGTTTTGTTGGGAAACTGTTATCCCACTGTAATAGGATGGTCTCCAGGAAATGGGGAGGTTCCAGGTTTCCTGCCCCACCCAAAAGGAGGGTGGAGCTGAGCGGGGAGATAAAAAGCTGCAGAGGAGACTGAGGAAAGAGGATGGAGCCAGAGGAGACCTGGAGGAGGCACATGGAGCGGAGAGAAACGTGAAGAAACTGCGCTTGCCTATTGGTCGTGGACTGGGTGACACAGATGTGGGTGAGACCCGTGGGGAGGTGACAATGGCAGCTTTTATCTTTGATTTTGATTTTGCTCTTTTCCTCCCATACTTGTCTGGTTGTTTCTGATCCTTTTCTGTGGGTCCCCACTGGAGGATGCTTTAGACTTGGGGAAGGCTTTGGGGCCTTGCTCGGGGCCAATCCCGTTTGGGTAGACTTTTACCCACGAGGGGATGGATAACTTTGGTTGCTTGATTTAGAAACTATATTCTTTGTCTTTTTTGTACTGTTCCCTAATTGTATTAAATTTACATTTCATTAAAATCTCATATGTTTTGTGTTGATGGGCGCATGGCAGAACCTATATAGAGCAGGCAGGTTAGCGGGGTCAGGGTGCCCGTCTCCCTGCCCTGTAACACCATCTTCCCTTCCCCTCTGGCGCTCCTCTAGTGTGTTCTTTCACACTCAGAGTGTGCTCTGCCTTTATGAGGCAGATGGCAAAAGCCATTTGGAGCATACAGATTTGGGTGTCCCAGGGTGCCCCTCATTCTGCCTAACTGATTGAGGTTGTTTTCTCTGATCAGGACTCATTTCACTTCTCTACTGCTCTGCCTCCACTGGCTCCTCACCCAGAGGCAGGAATCCCCCAGGAGGAATAAGCCCTCAGTGGGGATCTGAGCAGGTTCCTGCTGTTTGAGGCAGGACCTTGTCTTCAGCCCTGGCAGGTCAGGGCTGGGGAGGGACTGACCTTCAGGTAAACTAAAGGAGCAGACAGAGCAGAATAGAATAGAGGCCTGTGGGGGGTACCCCAACTCCTTGGGGACAATATTGTGTGTCCTGATGCTTCTCCATGACACCTGCTCACACTGAGGGGCATAGGACCACAAGCAGGTGCTGGCCTGTCCTTCATGGGGGGCCTGGGTCTGGGCCTCTGACCTGGGAAGTCACTGGGTGATGAGGAGGAGGGAAGAGCAGTTTGCAGCCGGGACCAGGTGCTGGGAATGAAGGGGTCCAGTGTTTTGAGCAGAGTGGGTCTGGGGTGTGGGTTCCACGGGGTGGGAAGGGAAGGGAGGATGTTTTTTCCCAATAAACCTCTTGGTCTCTAGCAGCACAGAGGCTCAGCAGCCCTGAGAGTAGCCAGGTGTGTCCTTGGTCTCAGGGCCTAAGGAGTCACCAGAAGGGCCCTGCTCCTGCTGGTGGGGGTCCCTGGGCCCTTCTCCCCCCTGAGCCCAGAGCTCCTGGCTGCCCTGCTCCTCTGTGTGGCCCTGGCTGCCTCTTGCCCTGTTTCTCCCCAGCCCTGAGGAGATGGCGCCTGCTCTTGTCCCAGCTCTGTGCTCCTTGGGGACAATAGCATTAGGCTTGTCCCAGCTCTGCCTCCTCCCCTCCCTGCTGCTCCTCCTCCAGCTGCTCCCCGGGGTCCAAACGTGAGTGTGATGACCGAAGGGCATGATGGCTCAGAGTAGGATCTCTATGAACCCATGCAGAAGTGTGAAGGAGTCCTTGAGCCCTCAGTGGCTTTTTCAGGCTTTTATTGGGATTTTCAGGCTCTTACTGGGCACACCCCTGCCTGCCATGTGCCTGGGGGCCAGGAGGCTGGCAGGCCTCATAGCTCCCGGTGAATCTTCACTTTTTTTTTTTTGCTCCCCACAGCAGTGTATTTCAGTCAATCTGCCACTCTGGTGGATCTCTGGTGGATCCTCTCACCCCCCACCCCTTTCCTCATCGCAGGCCTTACCCCAGCTCTTGTATGCATAAATAAATAAATCTTTAAAAAAAAAAAAGAAAAAGAATCTTCACTCTTTCTGGGTGCTCCAGCATTCTCTCATGGTCTTGTTCTCTCACTTCTGGTCGTTTTCCATTCTGCGACACCGCCCTTACAAGCCCCGTCTCAGCACAGGTGCACCCACCTGCGCATGCCCACACCCTTCTCAGGTGCCCGCCATCAGACATGCATTCAGGACCGCAGGGATCCATCATCAATCCTAATGGTGGAAGAGCAGAAAAGCCTGACAATCATTTACCCTACAGTGTCCCTCCGTGTTCTGTGGAAGTGGAAACTGTCCAAAGTAATGTTGAAACTGATGGTGAAGGGGAAAGCAATGAAACAACTGATGCAGTAAAAGGGCCCATCACACCCGCCTGGCACAATTAGCACGTTTACCATCTTAGCATTTGCAAGTTCCCCTCTGAGCAATTTATGACTTGACTCTTTTTTTTTAAAGATTTTTATTTTATTTATACAAGAACTGGGGTACAGGCCAGATGCGCGGGAGGGTGAGAGGATTCTCCAGAGACAGAGCGCGGAACAGAACAGGCAGACTGACGAAATACTCTGCTGAGGGGAGCAGGGGGCGAGACAGGAGAGGTCTGCTCGCCAGGTGGGTTGCTCCAAGGCTGGCGGGGATCAAAGCGGCACTGTAGTGTCTGCGGACAACTTCACAGCGCTGCGCTCAACCGCCTGAGCCACCAGGGAGGCCCTGGTCTCTATCTTAACTGGGCCTCATTCCAAAAGAAAGGAGTCAAGTGGCTGGCTCCTTCCCCCTCCCATAGCACAGATCCTTGTCTAACCACCCCCCCCCCCCGCCTTTGTCTAAACAGCCCTGTGCTCTACCAAATGGCCTGTGCACTACAAAAAAAAATGAAATCTGTCAAATTTATCAGCGTAATGAATGCTGAAATTCCTGAGTATAAATGGAAATCTTTGTGTATGTTGGTGGCCCAGATCTTAGGGGGAGACTCTCCTGTCTGGTGTCCACTAGTGTGATAATAATGAAACCTGTACCCACCTGTCCTTGGAGTGCCCTTTGTTCCTTTCTAGCCTGGCAAAATAGTTTTCGAGTAGGTAGGGCCCTGGGGTCTGGAGCTCTTCCTTCAGGAATGATGGCTGTGTGGGGGGACCCTGGCTCTAGAAAAATTGGGGTACTTCCCAGGGGAGGGAGAGGGATCGAAACAGAAGAGGGAAGAACACAAAGGACAATGCTGATGGTGCGTGGGTGAACTGGTGGTGGGAATTTTAAGGGGACTACACCTGAGAGTGTTACAGGGCAGGGAGAGGGGCACCCCAGAACCCCCAAACCTGCCTGCTCTAAATAGGTTCTGCCATCTGCCTCATCAACACAAAACATATAAGACTTTAATGGAAAGGAGCTTTAATACAATTAGTAAACAATACAGAAAAGACAAAGACTATAATTTCTCAATCAAGCACCTAAAGCTACCCGTCCCCTCGTGGGTAAAAGTTCATCCAAACAGGATTGGCCTCGAGCAAGGCCTGAAAGCCTGCCCCAAGTCTAAGGCACCTTCTGGTGGGGACCCACAGAAAAGGATCAGAAACAACCAAACAAGTCTGGAAGGAAAAGAGCAAAATCAAAATCAAGACAAAAAATACCACTGTCACCTCCCCATGAGTCTCACCCACATCTGTTTCAACCAGTCCACGACCAAAAGGCAAGCACAGTTTTTTCACAGTTCTCTCTGCTCCATGTGCCTCTTCCAGGTCTCCTTCTGGCTCTCTGTCCTGCTTCCTTCCTTCTCCAGTTTCCTCCTCCAGCTTCTGCTCCTCCCTGCTCAGCTCCACCCTACCTTGGGTGGGGCAGGGAACCTGGAACTTCCCCTTTTCGTGGGCACTACCCCGTTACAAGAGGAGAAAGCATACATTCCACAAAAATGTAGAATGATGTGGTAGATAGATAGATAGATAGATAGATAGATAGATAGATAGATAGATAGATATAAAAGATGGGGGTGCTCTCCAAAAACTATTGTGATGACACAGTTAAGAGCAGTCTCTGAGCTGCAACAAGAGGGGGAGGGATGACCATTGCTCAGTCAGGGGTTATGATGTTTCAAAAAGTGAACTATCAAAAATGTGAACATACCTATCCCCTCATTTTTTACTTTTGATTTATTTGTATCAAACACTTGTCAGTTAACTTAGGGGGAAGAAACAGACACCTTATAAGGGAAAACCAATCAGGTTAACTTCAGACTTCTCTGAAGAAACAATAACAATAATAACAGTACGAAACAATAAAGCAAAAACAGACAATTATAAATGAGAGACATCCTACAGGGGAGGAGGAGGGAGAGGGATCAGAGGGAGGGAGGGAGGAGCACAGGGGACTGTGGTGATGGTGCACGGATACATCGGTGAAGGAAATTCTATGGGGACTACACCTGAGGGTGGGGGAGCAAATATTTTTTTTTAAAAATGAACAATGTTGTAAAAAATAAAAAAAATTAAAAATTAAAAAGAAAAGAAACACTTGTCAGTTACTAATTCATTTAACTCCACCAATATTTGTATGTTATGTGCTTGGTGCTGTGTACAAAACAGAGACATTCCCTAACTTCAGAGAGCTGCTTTCATGCAGGAGACAGTGAATAATAAAGACAAGAAACCCACCCCATCCTGTAGAGGGGCTGAGGGGAGGGACAGGCAGGGAGCAGGTGGGGCAGCAAGAAAGGGGGGTATGGGGGCAGCTGTGTCCATCAAGGGGGTCAGTGCAGAAGGTGGGATGGAAGCAAAGCCCTGGGAAGGGGATGTTCGGGAGTGAGGTTCCCATGGAAGGAACATCCTGTGGGGGGCTGGCTGGTGCCCGGGGTGCAAGGGCAGAGGGGATGAGGATCAGCTAGAGCAGAGGGAAAGGGAGGGACACAGGAGTGGGTGTCATAGGCCTGGGAAGGGGCCACCTTGTGAGGATGGGGGTGACTGTGGGGTTGGGGCGCCCCTGCCAGGCTGTGAACAGACCAGGGCCTGGTTCAGCTCCCAGGTGGCAGGAGAGACTAGTCTGTGTGTCTCCAGGTGAGAGAGGAGGGGCTCAGGTCAAGCTGGGTGAGAAGTGGCTCTTTGGAGGTGCAGGGGGCTCCCAAGGACAGCACAGTCCTGTCCTGTCTTCCTAGGCCTCATCATCAGGTGAAGGGCCCTGACTGGGGAGCAGGCTGGGTGAAGCTTTTTCTTCTTCTTCTTCTTCTCTCTCTCTCTTTTTTTTTTAAAGATTTATTTATTTATTTATACAAGCACTGGGTACAGTCAAAAGCACGGGAGGGTGAGAGCCAGAGCGGGGAGCAGAGCAGGCAGACTGACGAAGTACACAGCTGAGGGGAGCAGGGGGCAGCAGGAGAGGTCTGCGTGCCATGTGGGACCCTCCTCCGGTGGCCGGGGAGCAGCCGGGGATCAAATCAGTGCTGCAGAGGCTGTGGGCAGCTTGGCAACCCAGCGCTCAACTGCTGCGCCACCGGGGAGGCCCTCCTCTTCTTTTTTTAATTGAGGTAACATTAATTTACACACTGCATAGATGTGAGGTGTAGAGCTTCTCATCAGGCAACTGTATATTTCACACATACCCATTAGCAAAAGTCCAATCACAATCCTTCACCAAGATATTCCCTCTACCCTCCGTCTCCTCTGGTCACTGCCATTTTGTTGTGGTTGTTGATTGCTTTTTTCCCTTCATAGTCCACAAATAAGTACAGTCCTATGTTTTCTGTCTTTCTCAATTTGACATAGCATAATTCCCTGAAATTCTATCCACATTGTTGAAAATGGCGAGATTTCTTCTTTTTGCAGTATCTGAGTACTATTCCATTATGTGTGTGTATGATGTATGTAAATCACATTTTGTTAATCCTTTCATCTGTTCTTTAGAACTTGGGTTGTTCCCTATTTTGGCTATTGTAAATAGCACTGCAATGAAAATAGGGGCCCTGTCTCGTTTTGAATAAGTGTTTTCTTATTCATCAGGTCAATATCCAGAGGTGGAAATCCTGCATCATATTGCAATTCTTTTTTATTTTCTTGAGAACCACCGTATTGTTTTTCCAAATGGCTGTACCAATTACATCCAACCATTAGTGCAAAGGGTCCTTTAACCCTTGTTCCTCACAGAATTTATTTCTTGACTTTTGATAATAGACATTTTTACTGGTGTGAGCAGAAATCTAATTGATTTTTTCAAATGTTGACCCATCCTTGTGTTGCTGAGATAAAACTCACTCTGTCATGGTGTGTGATCCTTTTTCATGTGTGATTGAATTTGGTTTGCTAAGGTCTTGTTGAGGATGTTTGCATCTATGTTCATCAGGGATTAGTCTGTAGCTTTCTTTTTGTGTGATGTCCTTCTCTGCTTTTGGTATCAAGGGAATGTTGGGCTCATGAGATGTGATGGCAGCATTCCCTCTTCCTCTGTGTTTTTGAAGAGTTGAGAAGTCAGGTGTTAGTTCATCTTTAAAGAGTTTGTAGAAGTCACTGAAAATGTCTGGTCCTGGACTTTGTTTTTCAGGAAACTTTTGATTCATGTTTTAGTGTCTTTGCTTGTAGTTGCTTTGTTCTGAATCTTCCTGACTCAGTCTCAGAAGGTTTGTATACTTCTAAGAATTTGTCACTTTCTTCCAGGTTATTTGAGGTCATTCAATTTATTGACATATAGGTATTTGGAATTATGACATATAGATATTTGGTATTATGATCTTTTGTATCCTAATGTGTCTGTTGTAACTTCTCCCCTTTTGTTTCTTATTCTATTAGTTTTTTTTTTTCCTTTTTTCCTCCTTGAAAGTGTAGTAAAATATTTGTCTGTTTTGTTTATTTTTTTCAAAGAACCATATTTTGGTTTCATTGATTTTTTTGTCTCTCTTTGATTTCTTTGTTATTTATTTCTGCTTTAATATTTTTTTCCTTCGACTGTCTCTTGGTTTCATTTGTTCTTTCTAGCTGTTTAGATTCTTTACCTGAGCTCTGTCTTGACTCTAGGTGTGGCCTGTATTGCTCTGTATTGCCCTCTTAGTGCTGCTTGTGCTGTGTCATTTGTCTCAAGGTATTTTAAAATTTCTTGGTTGCTTTCCTTCTTAACCCAAGAGTGATTTGGTAGAGTGTCGTTCAATCTTCACATGTTATTTTTCCCCCTGGTTTCTTTTTATGGTTGATTTGAGTTTGATACCATTGTGATCAGAGAGATACTTGTATGATTTCAGTCATCATGAATTTGTGACACTTGTTAGATGACCCAACAAGTGATGTATTCTGGAGGCTATTCCAGGTGCACCTGACAAGAATATTATTTAGCTTTTTGGAGTATAAATATTCAGCCCAGATGGTCTAATTTCTCACTTAAAGTTATAGTTTCCCGGAGTTCTGTAGGGTGATGTGTCCTTGATGAAAGTGGAGTGTTGAATTTCTTTACCACTGTTGTGTTGCTGCCAATATCTGTTTTCAGATGTGTTAATAGTTGCCTTATGTATTTTGCTGCTCCTTTGCTTGGTGCATGTGTATTGATGAGTGTTATGTCTTCCTGATGTAGGATTCCTTAATCGTATGATGTTCATCTCTGTCTCTTGTTACCTTTTTTTCTGGAAGCTTATTTTATCTTATATGGCAGCCCCTGCAAATTTGGGGGTGCCCCATTTTCTTGTGTTTTTCCCAAGAACTGTTTTGATCCAGTCTCCTGGAGACAGCATAAAGTTGGGTTTTATTTTTTGGTACAACCAGTCACTCTGTGTCTTTCTCTTTGGTGAGTTCAATTCATTTGCATAAAGGATGATGACATGATGACTTACTACTGCCCTTTTGTCTTTAGTCAAATCCAGCCCAGAAATGTGTGGTATCTGGAGAGGGTGGTGAGGGCTCCAGGGAACCTGCCTCATAGGTTCCCCGGTCAGATTGCAGGATGGTGTCAGGCGAGAGGCCCAGACATTAACCAGGCAGCTGGGGTTCAGACCTGGACACTGCCATAACCCCTCAGGCTCCATGTCCTTGTTTCTGAAGGGGAATGTGGGGGAGGGGTGTCAGGATAGTATCAATTCCCAATTCACAGAGTGCTGGAGAAGAATCCCCGAGGTGACACAGAGAAAGTAACTGCTGAGGTATGTAGCCGGCCTTCAGTCAGCACCCTGAGCCACTTCTGTTCCTGTGCCCACCTCTGGCTTTTGAGACCCAACTCCCATGTCCCCTTCCTGCTGAGGAAGGAACCTCCCTGGCTCTGTGTTGGCCCCCTCCGAGGCAACTACTGCAGCCCTTGTCTCCTCACACACCCCAGGCTGCAGGACCTCCAGGGCGGGGTCACGTGGTTCTCTGTGACCCCAGCACCCTGTGGAGTATGTTCCTGGGCAACAGCATGCATTGGGCTTGGGGACCCCAAATGCCTGACTGCAAGTCTGCGCCATCAGAGTCACCTGGGGTGTATTTAGAGAGAAGTTCCCAGGCCTGTCCCCAGAGGCAGAGAGTGGGCTCTGGCTGCCCAGGGCTGGGGAAGGGAAGATCCTTCCACACTGATCACAGCCCTTCAGATCCACCAACATCTCATCCCCATCGCAGCCTCCTGAGACCCAGAGCAGGAGCCCCTGAGCATGGACCCTCCTGCTGCCTCCCCCTCAGAGACTGTGCGAATTGCCAGATCTTTGTTTAATGTGCAAAGGATGAAGTGATTGGTACAAACTATTAAAAAATTTAAGGCAATAAAGTGATCAGTGTCTGTTTTCTTACAAGAAATAGTGGAGACTGAATAAGTCACGTGACAGTCAAGGTCCTGATAGCAATGAGCTGTCAGACAAGGATTCCACATCCCCTGAAGTGTCCTTCAAAATAAACCTGATTTAAAAAAATTATTCCTAGTGTTTTAAGATTCCATTTAATGTTGCTGTTCATTTTTTTTTTCACATTATCCTCAGAGCGGTGTCTGCAGGATCACGGCACAGAGGGACTGTCAGCAGCCTGGGGCTGTGAGCAGGGTTGACTCTGACCCACCTGTAGGGAGTGGGGCCCTGGAGCCCCAGAATCAGTCCCAAGGGCTGGTCCTCCAGGGAGGCACAGGCCTTGCTCTGCCCTCCTCTTGGCTCCCTGAATCTCCCAGACACCCCAGCATTGGGGAACTGAACGGGGATGTTCCGGATGAGGAAGGGGACTCCCCTTAACTATTATCTCCCCCATCTCCCTGCCATCTCCAGCATCAAGACAAAACATGGAAGACCTTTCATGGAAAGGATTTTTAATACAGTTAGTGTGCAACAAAGACAAATGAAAGAATAAAGTTTCCAAATCAAGCACCAAAGTCACCATCCCTTGTGGGTAAATGTTCAGCCAAACAGGGTTGGCCCAAGCAGGGCCTGAAAGCCTGTCACAGTCTAAAGCACCTCCTGGCGGGACCCATAGAAAAGGGGGGACAGGGCTGTCAAGTCTGGAAGGAAAAGAGCAAAATCAAGATAGAAGCTGCCATTGTCACCTCCCATGGATTTCTCACCCATGTCTGTGTCACCCAGTCCAAGGCCAAGAAGCAAGTTCAGCTTCTTCACGTGTCTCTGCCCCATGCGCCTCCCCCAGGTCTCCTTCTGGTTCCATCCTGCTTCCTCCCTCCTCAGCCTCCTCTCAAGCTTCCTCTCCCTGCTCAGCTCCACCCTTCTTGGGTGGGGCACGAACCCAGATCCTCCCTTGGGGGCCCCCCTGTTACAGTCCTCTCTGTCACCAGCATGTGCATATGTGTGGGTGACACCTGCCCTGCAAGGACAGGCAAGGCCCCAGATGTGCGCAGTTCCCTGGGCAGTTACAGGCCAGCACTGCTGCATCCCCCAGGGGAGACAGACGCTCCAGCTCCCCAGTGAGAGCCTATGTCACCCACACAGACCTTCCCCCTCAGTGTCCCCCGTGTGGCCCCTTCCCTGCCCGGTCCTCTCTGGCTCCCCCTGCACCCCTTTCCACCTCTGTCCCCTAAAGTCCCCATTTCCATCCTCTGCTCTATTTTCCAGGAGCTTCCCCATCTTCCTAGCCAGTGCCCTGGGGGCTCTCCTAGGCCCCTCCCCTCCTCCAAAGGATGGAGAATGTAAGGTGATTCCCAGGAAGAGGGGCTTTCGTCCTTGGAAGCAGAGGCAGAAACAAATTACAGGGACCCTGGAATCTAAGTTTTCATATAAAGAGACTGAGGCAATCTATATATTTGGGGATTTGCCCAGAACCTAGGAACCAATTATGTCCTGGAGACCACTGCAGACTAAAAATAAGGACACTGAAACTGACGCAGACTTGGGCGCCCCCTTGTGTGCAGATCCCTGTCCTGCCGCTGGGGGCCCAGGGAGCCTGGGGAGGGCCTGGCTGAGCAGGAGAAAGGGCGGCTCTGGGCTCCTGTGCTCAGCCCTGTGGCCACACGGGGACGCTGCCGCGCTGCTCCGGATTCTGGTGGAGCAGCCAGGTCGGGGCGGGGGTGCTGAGGTGGGCAGAGTTGGGGGTGCTGGAGGGCGGGGTCCTGGGGTGAGATGCTCTGTGAGGAGTCAGAGCAGCAGGGCTCAGAAGAGAGGAGACTCCGGAGCCTGCCCTGTGTGTGAGGTTTCCGTCTTTTCTCCCCAGAACTCCTCTCTCCAGTCCCTGGACAGTGATACCTGGGAGAATCGGAAAAGAGAAAATTTTTTTCTTCTACAACCTATTCAATATTGAGGGCATTTTTAAAAAAATAATATTTAGGGCCTCCCTGGTGGCTCAAGGAGCTAAGACATAGCACTATGAAGCTCTCCGCAGCCACTACGGCGTGAGTTTGATCCCCAGCCAGGGAGCTGCCCATATGGCACGTCAGACCTCTCCTGTCTCGCCCGCTCCTCCCCTCAGCAGTGCATTTCAGTACATCTGCCTGTTCAGCTCCCCACCCTATCTCTGGTGAATCCTCTCACCTCCACATTTCTGGCCTGCACCCCAGTTCTTGTATGCATAAATAAATCTTTATAAAAAAATAAATTGATCTTAAAAATAACATTTAAAGAATACTATCAGATTTATAGAAAAGTTGCAAAGGCAGTACAGGTCTTGTTTATCCCACACCATTTCCATGTTGTTAACATCCTACATGAATACTTTTATTTTTTTACAACTAATGCAGCTATGTTGACATAATTACTAAATGCCATCTTTGCTACTGTCCATTTTATGCTCCATAATCCCATCCAGTTCGCCTGGATGACAGTTTCTCAGATTTTCCTTGTTTTTATAACATTGACACTGGTGAGGAGTGATGTTTGGGAGAGGTGTTGGGGTCACAGATGAGGGTTCTTGGGTTACCTCTAAGAAAAGCGTCACCAGAGTCCTCCTTTCAGTAGCGTGTGGGCACACACACACACACACAAGGAAAGAAGATGATGCTTGCGCAGACACCAGCAGGCAGGAGGAGCTGCCCCTGGAGAGGGTGGGTGTGAGAGGAGAAGCCTGTTAGTAGAGGCTCATTAGAACTCTGTTAGTGTGTGTGGTGTGGAATTACACATTTTAATAGATGTGAAGCTGTACTCCAAAGATTTATACAGTGTTATAAAGTAGTGTAACACACACACACACACACACATATATATTAATTATTGCTTTTGGGTATTTTGCTTACATAACTGCTAAAAGCCATGATCCATTACGGAGGTCTTACTATGTGGGCCTCTTAGTTGAATCATAGTCTCTGGTATACTATCAGCTTTCCAATCCTCAGATATGGAGGAAATTCCTAATTCTGTTTATACCACAGCTAGGTCATGGGTAAGAAAATGTTTGCTCCTCCGTTGATCTATGTAGCCAATATCTGCATCAATAATATAGAAAATCCTTGAATTTCCTCAAATTATGTCCTGGAAAATGTTCCTCAAATTATGTTCCCTGCAGTTATGTCATTGTTTTCCTTTCCTTTCCAGTCTGATTTGGCTAATTTTAATGCCATTCCAAAAGGGAACTTTGGGAGAGAAAGAAATAGATGAGATAGTAATAAATCACTCCTTGAGTCTTGAAGCCCTAGGAAAATCAAGTGTCCTCTGTGGTGGCGAAAAGAGATTATTTCCCGATGCAGGAGCACTCACAGTGTAATGGAAATGCAGGGTTGGATTGCCTTGGGTTTGATCCCTAGCACATTTTGGAACAGGGCCCGAGTCCTGTGTCATAAGCCTATATACCTGACCTGGGACCTGGGTTCCAAGGAGGACAATGGACTTGTGACTCATGCATGCACACTTCTCTGCCCCACCGGGGGCATTTTGTGGCACCCCCCTTGTAGAGATTTGGGCCCAAGACCTGTTTCCTGAGGTGAGGTTCCCCAAACTGTGTGTGCATGGAATAGCTGTGAGCCATCCACAAACTTCCACAATGGAGTTTCCCTTCATGTATTTAAGTTTCATTCTATTGTGTAGTGATTTGTGGACTAGACAGTGTAGCAGAAGTACACTGAAGCAAGTTGATTAAGAGTGGATAAATGAATAAAGTGTAACAGAATTAGCTGATTAATTTATTCTCAAAATGTTTATACTTCAGTTAGTTTATGCTCTAGTTTGAGTTACCATGTTAATCCCTTCATCATATTGCTCTGTTAGTATTGTTGGTAGAGTTAAGTTAGCACTGCTAGTATTTAGTGAGGTTAGTGAATACTTTTTGAGTACTATTAATACTAGATTAATAGTACATTTGTTAATATCGTAGGAGAGTCAGCTGTCAGCAGAGGTAGCGCAAGGGCTGGGAGCACAGTCAGGGCTGGTGAGTGTAGTCAGCGTAGTCCAAGTGCATAGGCGCTATACATAGGGCACCTCCCTGCTGACCTCTGCAGGATTCAGAGGGAAGCAAGCCACTCCTGGGGAGTGGGAGGGGACCCTGACCCCGGCGACCCTGAGCTGGTCCTCAGCCTGCCCCTGCCCACTGCCCACAGGGGCACCCAGGAGCCCCAGGTACGCACACCTGTCAGGTGTGTTCACTCTATGGTGGGTGCCTGGTGTGCACTGCGTGTCACTCCCGCCTGGAGCCATGCACCGGCCGCCCGCCCCTCTGGCCACCCCCACTCTGCTGTCAGGTGCCTGTCCCTCACCCCAGCAGTGAGGCGACACCTGTCTTACCTCAAGAGCAGCTCCCTTGCTCTTTTAAGTGATTCGATGATTCGAGAATGTCTCCTGTGCACATTTTATTCAGAGGCCTCTCTGGCCGGCGTGCTGCCAGGGTCGGCAGGGCTTCAGAGGACAGCACTGCAGGTCTTGTCCTAAGGGACAGCCCGTGTCCCCGCGGACTGTGGGGCCAGCCCCACCTGAGTATTGGACACCAGCCAGCGCTGCCCAGACACCAAACCCTGCCTGCCCGCAGGCCCTGCCCTGCACCCCACCTTCTCCCTGTGGGGACCACGGCCTGGCCCTCGGGGCACAGCCCCTGCTCACCTCAGTGAGCACCGAGAATGGGAACCCCAGGTCCTCCCGGACCCAGCAGGTGAGCATGGGGGTGCAGAGAGAAGCCCTCCCCGCTGCAGGACACAAAGGGAGAGCGACCGGCCAGCTGGTGCGGAGGCGGCGGCCTATGAAGAGGGTTTTCCAAGAGGGAAATCAGCATGAGGCAAAGCACTCAAAAAAAGTACAAGTTTATCTTCAGTTATTTTGCTTAGAAATAAGCACATTTTCAAAGTTTGTAAGAAGTAATGTGATCAGAGCTGGACCCTTAAAAAGCAAAATCAAAAAATACTGTTTGGGAAATTGAAGGTGAAATCCTAACCATTACAGGCGCGGGGCGCACGGCCCTGCTCTGACTTTCTTTCCAGGCGAGGCCAGGGCCTGTGGCCGCCGCCAGGGGCTGTTGGGCGGGGAGGCGCCCATGGGCGGTCACTGGGCAGCCCCGGGCTCGCAGGCCCTCTCTGGGGGCTGGGGATGTGGCTCATTGGGCTGCTGGGTAGGGTTCCCAGCTTCCCTGCCGTGGGAATCAAACGTCCTGGTAGTTTCATGCTTTTCCTGGGGAGACCCTGATGAATGGAAAGCAGCAACCCCAGGTGGACGTGGGGCCGGCACAGGGTGCACCCCACCCGTGAGCAGGCTGCTAGGCCCGCAACTCAGCTGACAGGCTCCGACCTGCCCTACCCATGTGCAGCGACGTTTATGTGCGCGATTCCTTGGTGGCCCTATGAGCAGGACCCTACTATCGCCCTGCAGTTGCCCCGAAAGCCTGCATGATGGTGAAGGACCTGGAGGCAAGACCTCCCTTCTGACCCTGGTCTAACGCCCCCTCTGCTCCCTGGCACCCCCTCTGTGCCCTAGCACTCCCTCTGCGCCCTGGCACCCCCCCTTCGCCCAGGCACACCCCCTCTGTGCCCTGGTACCCCCTCTGTGTCCTGGCACACCCCCCTCTGTGCCCTGGCGAACCCCCTCCTCGCCCTGGCGCCCCCTCTTCCCCGGGAGCCTCCACTCTCTCCGCCTACAGCTGGTGGGCCCTGGGCCTTGGGCTGGCCTGGGTGGTATGGTGGGGTCTGGCATCTGACCTGCATTGAATAAACGCAAACCCATCACCCGCAAACCCATCACCCCCGCACACACTGTGCCCCAGAGGAAGGAAGGAAGGAAGGCGGTACCCTGGGACTTGCCTGCCAGGGCTAATTGTTCTGAGCTGGCTCCTCCCGCTGGGTGCTCAGCCTGGGGAGGAGGGAGGCCCCAGCCTGGGGAAGAGGGTGGCCCCAGCCTGGGGAGGAGGGTGGCCCCATCCTGGCGGGGGGCTGGTGAAGATGCTACCTCCATGTGGTGGCCTTGGAAGTTGTGCCCACGCTTCACTCGCTTGATTCCAGAGGGGGTTTAAATGATAAAAGAAGTCTCTCTCGCTGGGCCTCTAAGGGTCCAAACTGCAGAATCCCCCAGGGAGAGGGAGAAGAGAGGCCTCTGGCTCCCCTGAGGCCCACCCCCAGGGCCCTCAGCACTCTGGGGAAGGCACATCTGAGGTAACCAGCAGGCCTGGGGTACTGGACCCTCCCCCACACCGAGCCCACGCCCAGGGCCCGTGGGTCTGGGAGTGGTTCTGATAGCAGGTCTAGACAGATCATCGGGCACCCCCTCACCCTGTTAAGAGGCGGGGTTTGCACTGCTGGAGCTGGATCCAGACTTTGTCCACACTGTGCTCTGATGAATAACTGTCATCTATGAAACTTCCGAAGAAACGCAGGAGTTTTATAATCATTCCCTTTTTCATACCGAACCCAGTGATGCTCCGTGCGGGGCTTCAAGTGTGAGTCTTAGAATTTCCTTCCATGGACCCGGAAGACCTCCTCCTGAAGGCCCGTCTGGAGCGGCGCCTCTACCCTTACGGGTAGAGATTCCACCCCTCCTGTAACGGCCGAGTCCCTGGAGTACCCCCACGACAAAGCTCCTGGCCGGGCTTCCTCTGCTGACTGCCCCGTCCCCAGCGAGCACAACACACCCTGGCCCCCAGACCCTGGCCTGGGCCCGCGGGGTGGCTGCCCCCACAGCTCGCCAGGGCTCCCCCTGGACTCCTGCTTCCCCTTCCCTGCCTCACAGACCTGCCCCTGCCTGGGCGGCCCTCCCACCCCTGGTCCTGGTGCACCCCACATGCCCCAATCCCTGGGCTCCGGCCACGTTGCTCTGGGGCCCGCCATGGGATGAGCAAAGCCCCAACTCAGCCGCCCCAGGAAATGGCCGGCCGGGACCATGCACCGTCGCGCCAAGGGGGCAGGTCACTTTGCCTAGACTGAGGTGACTTCAGCACATCTGGTCAGCGTGAGAGTGACCACCGATGGCAGTTTCCGGCACCCCTGCCCGGCCCCTGTGCGGGATGGAGGGGCTGACCGCGTGGGCGTGAGGAAGTGTCCCAGCGACTGCACGGGAAAGAGGAAGGAGGGATTCTGGAAGGTACTTCCGGGTGAGGATTTGAACATCTCAAAGTATCTGTGAGCTTGTCTTGGTGGAGACGGATACACAGATGCCGACTTGTAGCCGATGGTGCACCCGCACCCAGGGGCGCCCGCCTGAGTGAGAGCAGGCCGTTGTGCTGGGGACGAGGGCGCGTGCCAGGGTGAGGACGCGTGCCGGAGTGGTGCTGCGGGGATGGCACGGGCGCCTGGGGCTGGTCAGGCAGTGGAGGCTGGGGCCTGGGGAGTGGGGAGGACAGCCTGGGGCGCAAAGAGGTCTTGAGGCCAGTCCTGGGCCTGCATGTGCTCCCAGGGCCGGGACTGGAAGCCTGGGGAAGCCTGCTCTGGCCGGCTGGCTCGGGACGCAGCTGGGGCGCGTGTCTGCCATGGCCCTGCTGCCTCTTGGAGGTGACGTTTTCCGGCCTCTCCTCCGTCGCACGTCTGCCGGGGCGAGGGGCCCCTCAGATGTCAGCACACCTGAGCCGGGCGCCCCCCCAGGCTCCTCAGGCCAAGCCTCAGGCTGGTCGCCTGCTGGCACGTGAGTGCTGGGGTGACCTTGTGGGGCTTGCGTGCCAGTGCCCTTTGCCGGCCACCCTCACGTGGCAGCGCTGATGGGGTGGGTGGCCTGGGCGTCCCCAGGTCCCGCTGTACCCTGTGCTCTCACCTGCTGGAACCCACCCACCTGCCTGCTCGCCTGCTCCCTGGGTGCCTGCACTGCTCTCCTCCCCTGGCCGCGGCGTGCCAGGCGAAGAGTGGGGGCCCAGTGTGAAGACCTCACGGAAGAAGCCTGCCCACAGGCCGGGGTGCAGCTTGTTTTCTTCCCCATCTCTAGCAGTGAGAAAGACGGTGATGGAGAGGGGCTAAGGCCAGCCAAGGCCGCAGCCGCAGGGCGCGTGCTGCCCGCGAGGAACAGGAGAGCTGCGGGCTGGGCCATCAGGGGGCCAACTCGGGTGGAGTGTAGTGGACCCCACCCAGCCCAGGACCCTGCCTGGGACCCCATCCAAGAGCCTGGACACTCTTCCCTGCAGCCTCACCCCCATGAACTCAGGTTTCCTGGCGCCGCGGGCACCCCAAGACCCGGTGGTGCCAGCTAGAGCTTGCAGCGGCTCCTCACCCAGTGCCCCAAAATGTACCTGTGCGTGTGCAGCCACCCGTGCCCCTGAGCGTGTTCACAGCGGGCACTCATGCACGCGCCGCGCCCTGGCCGTCTTCTGTCTGCAAATTTTCTGAAAAATATACACACGGATAACATTATTTTGGAAAATAAGTTATTAAGTCAAGCACAAGTGCGTCGCGGGACAGTGCCCCCCCATGCAGCAGCCTCTGGTCCTGCTGGTAAGAGGGGGGCGGGGGCATGTGGAGGGCTCCGCTCAGGCCTTTCCAGGCTGAGATGCTGCGTTTTCCTTGTGGAGTTGGGAGATGCCCTCGGCGCAGGTGCTCTGGTCTCTGGAAGTTGGCCTGGGTGGGGGGGTCTCACCGTGTGGGTGAGTGGATGTGCTCTCGTGGGCACACCTGAAACTGCAGTGTGAAGCGGAAGGCCGCTGGCACCCGTCTCAGGATGGGCCCCTGGGTACCTGCTCCCTAGATTTTCAAGAAACACCCATTTGTTTGAGTCAGTCCAGTTCAGCATCTCCGGGGCCATCCTAAGCTACATTTTAAAAAAGTTTTCCAAAGAACTGCTTGGGTCCCAGGGGTGCCCCCGTGCTGAGCCCCCTGGGCAGCGGGGAGTCTCAAAAGTTTGCTTTTGTTGATTATTAACTCGTAGGCAAACTGTGGAAGAATACCTGGGAGGAGGATTCCCCGAAGGCCAGGCCCCAGGAGACCTGGGTTGTTGAAAGGTGGAGCGTGTTCCAGCCGCGTCACCCGCAGAAGATGGCCAGTCGCAGCTCGCAGAAGGGAGCCAGGGCCAGCGTGCAGGGCGGAGGGCAGCAGGGCCGAGCCGGCAGCAGGGAGGACCGTGGGCGCCGTGTGCCAGGGAGATGGACAGGTAGGCTCAGGGCTCAGAAGGCCACCAGGAGAGGTGTGTTTGGAGCCAGAGGCCATGCCTGTGGGTGAGGGACTGCGAGCCTGAGGCTGCAGGCCCTGCGGATACTCTGTCCAGGTGGGATCGCCCGCCCTGTGGTGCCTGGAGAGCAGCAGGGAGGCCCTAGCCCAGAGGCGCCTGGTGGCCCTGGATGGCGGGAGGTCTGTGGTACTGGGGCCTGTTTATTTCCATAAAGGCTCCAGGGAAGCTGTGAAATGAGATGTGGGGCTGGCGCCTGGGAGGTTCTGTCTCGGGGCGGGTCTTGTTGGCTGAGCTCATTGTAAATCAGGTGATCCAGTCCCTGGGATAGCCAGGACTTGATGTCAGCCCCAAGCAGGTCTGCACCCCCACCCCCATCACCCCACCACCTGCTCGCACCTCCACCCCTGCCACCCCCCACCCCCGCCAACCTCCTACCCTGTCACCCCGGCACCCCGTCCTGCCCCAAAGGGCTAGGCCTAGCAGGTCCTTTTTCCCTTGTGTCTTTGACTGCGTTTGAGGGGGACTTTAGGTGACTCAGAAATGGGGCCAAATGCCCTGTGACCCAACCACGTTGCCCATGCTGACCCCGTCAACCAGGCCCTGGTGGTCTCGGCATTTAAATTCTGCCTTTGTCAGGTCACTGCTCATGTCACGGAAGTGGAAGCAATGTCAGGAAAGGACCATGTTCCAAAGTGAATCGCATCACTCGCTGCCCTGTGGGGTCACGCTTCCCCTCAGCCTGGGCTCCTGGACTGGCCTGGGGTCAGCCTGCCCCGGGGCAGGGCCCAGGAACAGCAGTGAGCAGAGAAGGCCAGAGACTGTGGTCTGTGCTGTGCGCAGGAGCTGAGATGGGGTCAGAACAGAGACCCAGAGGTCTGGTGCCTCTGAGGAGGGTGGGGAGCGGCTGGGAGGGAGCAGGGCAGGCAGGCCCTAGGCACAGAGAGCAGACACCATGCAGCAGGGCCAGCTCCTGGGCGCAGCCAGCAGGTGGAGCCAGGGGCCTTTTTCACTGTAGAGCTCCAGGGACCATGGCTCCGGAGCCCTGAACTGGCCACTCTCTGCAGCCTCATGCCCAAGCCCCTCGCCAAATCTTCTGCTTTGCGCGCTCTGGTTTCCACCCTAGCAGAGGCCTCTGCTGTGGCAGCTGCTCTGTCCACTTTCCCAGGAGGAAGGACGGGTGTGCCTGGGGCGCAGGGAGACTACAGCAGTCGGGTGGGAGGGGCGGTGCTCCTTGGGGGGATGTGGCATTTCCGAGGGGGGGGTTGTCGGTTAATTTGGGCAAGAGACCAAATAAAGCCACAGCCAGCTCAGGTGCAACCTCTGGGGGAGAGGGGGGGAGAAGGGGGTGATGCACCACCCATCGGGCTCCCGGGGAGACAGAGGGGGGCGGTGAAGGAGGGCCTCCGGGTACTTCAGCTTCATCACTTTCCTACACAAAAAGTCTTGGAAGGTTTTGGAGAAGCGCCTGAAATAGTCACTAGGGGAGAAGGAGGGACGTGGAAGGGCCTGCGGCTGGAGTCCTGGGCCTGGGCATTACAGAGGTGACATCACGCTCAGTCCTTGGTGAGGGAAGCCCCTGATGGCGGGTGGATGCTGGCTTCATCCAGAACTAGGCTAGACCTTGAAAAAAAGGAGGGGTGACTTGTTGACTGGACACAATATCCGATCACTAAGCTGATGTCCACCTGGGTGAGAAGGTACCAGTGGAGATGCAGGCTGGCTCAGCCCTGGCCACACAGACACACACAGACACACTCAGATGCTCAAGTACCTGGAGGAGGTGTCCATAAACACTGAGGGCAGAACACAGTCTCCCGGGGCTGGGAGACGGGCCAGGTGTGACCTGTTTCCAGATGAGGGTCACCTGTGGGAGGAAAGGGCCCAGGCCCTTTCCAGGAAAACATAGCTATTAATTTTTTAAAGGTTTATTTATTTATGCATAAAGAACTGGGGTACAGGCCAAAGGTTGGGGGTGGGTGGGTGAGAGGATTTACCAGAGACCAGAGACAGAGTGGGGAGCAGAACAGGTGCATCTACTGAAACACGCTGCTGAGGGAAGCAGCGGGGAGACAGAAGAGGTCTGCCTCGCCCTGTGGGTCACTCCCTGGCCGGGGATTGAACTCATGCCTTAGTGGCTGGGGACAGCTTCACAGTGCTGAGACTTAACCCTCGCGCCACCAGGGAGGCCCGGCTATTAATTGTATTTCCTGTGTTTGGCTCAGTGAGCCCCTTCTTACCTGGGGTGTTGAACCTGAAACTTCTAGATCTCAGAGAGCCTGGTGAGTGGAGCTTGCTGAGGCCCTCCCCCAACTCTTGCGCCCCTTTCGCCTAATGGGTTGAAACCACAGTGGTCTAAAAGCCAGGTGGAGCCACGCACGTTCTTCCAGAAAGCTGTCGTGGAGACGGGAGTGCTTGAAGACAGTCTCTCATGTTCCAGATAGCACCGAGGATTTTCATGCCTTGTCCGCAGTGCTTTCCAAGGTCTCTTCCCCTCCGCAGGCGATGGAGCCCCCAAATGTGTCTGCTGTCACTGAGTTTCAGCTGCTGGGGTTCCAGAACCTTCTCGAGTGGCAGTCCCTGCTGTTTGCCATCTTTCTGTTCATCTACCTACGTGCTGACGGTGGTGGGGGACGTCGTCATCATTGTCGTGGCGAGCCATGACCGGCGGCTGCACACGCCCATGTACACGTTCCTCAAGCACCTGTCCTTCGTGGAGGTCTGGGACACCTCCACCGTCGTGCCGCCGCTGCTCGCCAGCCTGCTGTCCCCGGGCCGTGCCATCTCCTTCCCCGCCTGCATGGCCCAGCTCTACTTCTTTGTGTTTTTCGGGGCCACCGAGTGCTTCCTCCTGGCCACGATGGCCTATGACCGCTACCTGGCCGTCTGCAGCCCCCTGAGCTACACCCTCCTGATGCGCCCCAGACCTGCGCCAAGCTGGTGGCCGTCTCCTGGGTGACCAGGGTGGGCACGGGGTCCTGCCCTGCCTGATGATCTTCAGGCTGGACTTCTGTGGCCCCAACCGGATCAACCACTTCTTCTGCGACCTGCCCCTCCATGCGGCTCTCCTGCTCCCGCGTCTACCTCACCGAGATGGTCGTCTTCGCCCTGTCCATCGCCGCCTGCGCGTGTGCCTCCTCCCCACCCTCGTGTCCCACGTCTTCATCGTGGCCGCCATCGTAAGGATCCCCTCCGCCTCCGGCCCGCGAAGACCTTCTCCACGGCGGCTCCCACCTGGCCGTGGTCACCACCTACTCCGGGACCACGATCTCCATGTACGTGCGCCCCAAAGCCCACCTGTCCCCTGAAATCAACAAGATCATTTCCGTCTTCTTCACCGTGGTCACCCCACTGCCGAACCCATCATCTACCATTTGAGGAACAAAGACTTCCAAGAGGCCGTGAGGAAAGTTATGACGAGGAGGGGCCTCGTCTGAGGCCTCAGAGCGCAGGGCAGCTTCTCGCTCAGGTGTGGCCAGTGGGTGGGGCCAGGAGCAGCCCAGTGCGGTGGGGCCCTCGGCGGGCGCTGCCCAGGCTGCCGCAGGTGGGGGCTGCTCCCCGCCCCCCCCCCAGCCCACCGGCCGCTCGCTGGGCCCCTGCCGGCCCTGCTGTCCTCGCTCTGCCCTCCGGGGTCCGGCCGTGTGGCCGCGGGCTCCGCACGTCCCGTCCCCGTGCACGGCCGGCCCGAGCTCCTGGGGCCGCGGACAGAAGCCGCCCGGGGGCCCGTGCGGGGTGTCCGGGCGTCGCCCCGGCTCGCGGCAGGCGGCCCAGGGGCGCTTCCAAACGCCAGGCTGGTCTGCAGAGACTCAGATCCCGGGTGTGTGTTGAATGGAATCTTAGGAAAAGCAGTCACGGCGGGAGGAGAGGGCGGGGCGGGTGAAGGGGGCAGAGGCTAGAGATGGACGGGCGGGGGGGAGGGGGGAACCGAGGGGGGCGGGGGGAGGGAGGGGGAGGGGGCGGGGGAGGGGGCGGGGGGCGGGGGAGGGGGGGCGGGGGAGGGACAGGCCGCCGTGGCCCGCGTGGCCGCCCCGTGCAGCTGCCGTCCCCGCCGACTCTGGACCCGCCGTCGACGCGCCGCTGCTGACCGGCTGCCCCTGCCCCTCCCCGGGTGCCTGTCCCCGCCGGCGTGGGGGCCGGGGCGGCCTGGGGCGTCTCTGCCTCGGTGGCGTCTGTCTCCGGCCTGCAGCGGAGGCCGGCAGTGCCCGCGGCGCCCCCGCCCCCGCCCGGCTCGGGGCTCCGCCCGCCGCCCTCCAGCTCGGCCCCGGCCCCAGCGCGGGCCGCGGAGCAGCTCCCGCCTCCCCGGCCCCCCCCCAGGACGTCGTCGGGCCCGGGCGAGGCCTTCGGGCCGGGTGAGCGTGGACCAGGGCAGCGCGCGAGGGAGGCGGGGGACGGGCCGGCGCGGACCCGCCGCCCAGAGGCCCGGGAGGCCGAGGCCGGGCCCGCCAAGGGGCAGCGCGAGGGCGCACGGGGCGGCGGACGCCCAGGACCGGCCAGGGCCCCCCGCCCGCCGCTTCCCGCCCGCCGCTCACCGCGGGCGCCGGCCAGCCACGGGGGCCGCCGCGGGCCGCTCGGCGAGAGACACCGGCGCCCGCAGCTGCGTGAGTGGCGGGACGACACCTGCAGCAAGGGACGCCCTGAGACTCCGGGCCCCGGGGCGCCCTCGGGGGCCCCAGAGAAGAGGCGGGGCCTGCAGCCCGCGCCCCCGCCCGTGTCTGAGCGCCGCCAGCCCTGCTTATAGCCGCTCTCAGGCTGCCCCGCCCACACAGCTGATTGGACCGTTTTTCAATCCTGATGCTGATTGGACCGTTTAGCACCAGTCAGCTGGTAGCTCACACCTGATTGGGCCAGCCCACAAGCCGGGAAGCACAGGTTGCATAAAAAGGCGCTGAGGCGCCGGTCGGCTCTGGCCCCGCTGCCCGGATGCTGGGGCCGGGCGTGGGGCGGGGCTTGGCCAGGCTCTGCGGGGAGTAGCGGGAGGGGTGACCCGCCGCGCCCGGCGATGCCCAGCGGTGGTCAGCGGCCTGCCAGGCCGGCGCTGTGGGCCTGTCCCTGACCCCCTGCCCTGGCGCCCGCTGTACGGGGAGCAGGCGGGGCTCCCTGCGGACCGAAGAGAGACCTGCGGGCTGAGGCGGGGCTTCCCCGGGTCGGGGTGGCGCTGGGGCTCGGAAATCCTCGGGGTTCCCGGGAACAGGACGCGCCCCTGAGCTAACCTGGGGCCGGGCCGGGGCCTCTCGGGCTTGACTGAGCGCGGGGCCGGGGCGGGCGGCTGCGTGGACCTGCTGGGCGGGGGGTGGGGGGCTGCGTGGGGGCTCCGGGGGCGCCATCCCGCGGCAGCCGGGACGCACGGGGCCCTGCGGGGCCGGGAGACGCGTGGGTCCCGAGGAACGGCGCGAAGGCGAAGGCGCCCGCGCGGGCTGCGGGTCGGGCGAGGGGCGCGGCGGGGGCGCCCGGGGTGCCCGAGTCCTCGGCGGAGGGGCGTCCCTGCGCCCGGCGCCCCCGCCGAGCCCGCACCGAGGCCTGAGGACTTGCGGACGCGGTGCCCGGGCGGGCGGACGCGCCCCTGGCTCTGCCCCATCCTCTGCAGCCGGCCCGGCTGAGCCGCGGGCCCGGGATGTCCTCGGAGGCTCGGACGCGCGCCCGCCCGCCCCCGCTCTTTGGGGCACGGAGTTCTGTGACACCAGCCTCGTCGCCCGAGCCCGTCCCTCGCGAGGTCCGGCTCCGCGCTGCCGGGGCGGGGGCGCAGCCCAGGTGGCCAGGGGCGCTGCTTCCCCCCAGGCGCGTCGACCCCGGAGCCGCCGGGAACGCCCCTCGGCCGGCGGGGCCCGCGGGGCTAGCCGGGCCTGACCCCCGGGCGGGCGGACGCGCCCCTGGCTCTGCCCTGTCCTCTGCAGCCGGCCCGGCCGAGCCGCGGACCTGGGATGTCCTCGGAGGCTCGGACGCGCGCCCGCCCCCCCCTCGGGCTTCTCTGCGGCCCTGGAGGAGGGTCCTCGCCGGCCGGGCCGGACAGGCAGCAGATGGACCGAGGGGCCCGAGGAGCCAAACCTGCGGGGCGGGGGCGCCTCGGGAAGCACCCGCGGTTTTTGAAAAAAAGACATGTATTTATTTATTCATGCGCACAAGAGCCGGGGTGCAGCCAGCGGCGGGGCGGGGGTGGCGGTGGGGAGACTCCCCAGGACAGCGAGGGGCGGAGCGGGAGGATGGGCTGAGGCGCCGCTGCGGGGCGGCGTGGCCAGAGCATCGGCTGCCGCTGGGGTCTGCGCCTGGCCGACCCACTGGGCGCCCGCCTGAGCCTCAGCCCGCGCGCCCTCGGCGCTTCCCGCCTCGGAGCCGGACCTGGGGACTCTGGGGCGCGTCCCTTAACGCCCGCCTTGGCGCTGCTTCTCCTGATTTTCCCTGCAGCCCCCCACCCCTTGTGCGGAGGGGGCCCCGCCGCGCCCACCCTGCCTGCGTCCAGTCCTCCTGGCGCGTGACCCGCGCGGGGGGGTGTGCGCGGGGAGCGCCAGAGCCCCTCGGAGCGGGGGCCTGGGCCTGGGAACTGAAGCGGCGGGCGGAGGACACGCGTCTCAGGGGCGTCCCGTTCACCCCTCACGTTGGGTCCTCACCGGACACACCCTCTTCTGCTAGCTGGTTCCCCTCACCGCCCCCCTCCCCACCAGCTCCTGGCGGGACCGTCCCCACAGGGGACAGACAGAGGCTGCCAGGGAGCCCAGGGGCCCTTTTGGTGTCTGCAGCGCGCGCCAGCGCCTCCTCCGCGGCTCCTCACCCGGGCGCCCTGGCGGGGTGAGCAAGGAGCGCGCACCCCCGCCCGCCCCATCACCCCCTCCCCAGCGCGCCCTGCTCTGGGGCTCCCCTGCGGGGCGCGGCCATAGTTTCGCAGTTGAGCGTGGCCCCACGATGGGTCTCAGTCCCCCAGGCTCCCCCCTCCGTCACGGGTGCCCCCAGGCGCCCCGAGGAGCCCAGGAAGACCCCGGGCGCGCCGCGGGCGCTGAGGAGGCGCCCAGTTCGCCTAATGAGCCCCGGGCCTCACAGGGGCGGTTTGGAAAGGGGGGGGCTCCGCGCCTTGCTGTCCCCAGCGCGCCTCCCCTGCGCTCCCTCCGCGCGGCCAGGGTAGCTGTGCCCCAGGATGGGAGAAGACCCTGGGGACCCCAGGGGCGCCCATAGACACCAGGAGGGCTCCGGGCGCGCCTGAAAGACCGACCTGCGCCGTCCCCGGCTCGAGCTGCTGTCCCGGGTCCCAGGGGGCCTCCAGCAGGGCGCGGAGTCCCCAGCCCAGACTCGGGCCAGGTGGGCGGCAGCGCCCCCCCCCCAGCCCCCGGCCCCCACCCGCGCAGGGGACGGGCAAGGCCGCCTTACCGGGCGAGGGGAACGGGGCGGGGGAGCAAGCTCTGCGCGCCCGGCCGCCCGCGGGCCCCTGGGGGACGGTCCCGGGGAGCCCCCGCTGCTGCCCGGGCTCGGCTCCCGCCTTGCGGTCAGCGCCGAGCTCCCCGGCCGCGGTCACTCCGTCCCCCCAAGACCGTAGTCACCTCCCCGTCCCGGGGGATCCCTCGCGTCCACCGCGCCCCTCACTGATGGGACAGGGGTCGCTGCCCCCCCAACCCAGCGCGGGCCCTGACCCGGGGGAGCGGCGTCTACGCGGACCCTTCTCCCGCGGGGTACCCGGCCTGGCGGGTGCGGCGGCCTGAGGCTCCTCCCCTGCCTCGAGTGTGGCCCCGGGCTCCTGTGCCACAGGGAACCCAGACGGCGGGAGTGTCGGCACCCTGCTGCGCATCCTCCCTCCTCTGGGCTCCTGCCTGGCCTCGGCTCTCCGAGAGGGCGGGATGGGGGCCCAGGGGGGCCCTGGAGGGGCCGAGAGCGCGGGCGGCCCAGCGCCCAGGGATGGCCGGTCCACGCCGGCCGGGGCGCCACACCTGCTGGACGCACGGCTGGGCGGCTCTGGGGCCTGAGCCCCTGGGCGGGTGAGCAAGGTCCGGGAAGTGGGGCGCGCGCAGAGCGGCGCGGGGTGCGGGCCTTTCCTAAACCGCGGTGCAGCAGGATCAGCCCGGGTCGCTGCCCGCCGCGGAGCTGCCCCTGTCGCGGGCCAGGAAGGGCCGGGAGCCCTGGAAGCGGCTCGGCTCCGGCTCGGGGGCGGCCCTCGAGGGGCGGGGCCGGGACCCCCCCTTCCCGGCAGCGGTGGGGCCAGCGGGGCAGAGCTGGTGGGCGGGTGGCGGGCGCTGCCAGGGCTTCGGAGCCGTGTTGGGGGGAGGGGGTGGCCTGGCGCTCCAGCTCGATTTCAGCTTCAGTATCCACAGTGACCCGCGCCCCTGCGCGCGCGAGAAAACAGGAGGCAAGTTCTGCTTCCCGCGGTCCAGCTTCTTGTGGTCAATAATTATCTTCCTTCCTTTTTGGCTTTTGATACTTTCTAGTGAATTTAAGTTCGTAATATATTTCTTGACCTTCTAGATCAACAGTTGGAATGTATGACTTCTGGCACATTGAGAATTTATAAAATGTTGTTATTTAATACCCACAACTGTGCTAGCAGCAAGTTACCATGATAAAAGGAAATAGTGATATAAATCATTTAGTAACGCCAAGTAAGAAAAAAAATCAGAAATCAACGGTTTTAATTGTGATTAAATGTTTGAATTCATACAACTTAGAGCAATTAATGTTTTATTAACTCATATATCTAATTATGTTGTACAAGGTTGGCAAAAATGTTGGCAGTGAAGAGTATGTGTTTAGAATGGTCTGATCCAGTTTCTTGTTCAATGCACACACTGGATTCTCATTATATTCCATAACGTTTATTGACCAGTGTAACAGCATCATGAATTAATATTAACAGAGTCACTTATCGGCACTAAAAATAAAAAGGCCAATCACTTAAAAGAGCAGTAGGCCGTTGTCAGCCCAGAAGTTCAAATGTCAGGATTCTGCCACCTCTTCTACCGCCCCTGGCTGGTCTCCAGAATTGCCTGGTTCCACCTGGAACTCCCCCGGGCTGGACGCAAGGTCAGCCTGACTCAGCCCCTCCCAGGTGAGTGTTTGAGAGTGACTGAATGTCTGATATCCAATTGGAACTGCATTTCATCATGAAATATTTGGTGTGAAATTTTCAAATATGGAACATCACAGATGGGAAAGCAAAGGATGATGCCGTCAGCGGAGAGGAGCTGAGGCCAGACAGCAGCCACACCCACGGGGCACTTCACTTCCCAAATGAGATCTTCTTCAAATCCTTTGCATGTCTATGAACACACCAAATGATAGTGTTACTTTTTGCACGTAAATCCGAGGGCTTTTTTTCAATTCAACGAGTTCATAAAAATGCAGACACTCTGTGTGAGATTCCTGTTGATGACCTGCCCAGCCAGGGCATTGTCCTGCCATTCCCACCTGCCCACTGTAGGTGATGAAATAAATGGGGACAACACTCCTGTGAAGTGTGGTGTGAGTCATGGATGGCATCCCTAACACATTTCTAGGAATATTAGATACGAGGTAGACTACTAGCTACCGTTTTGTTTTGAGCAGATTGTTTCTCAAAAATTCCCACCCAATGATTTTTGTAATATTTTAGTAATTATACTTCACAGGAACTTAACTTTCTTATTTCTGCTGTCCACCAAGCTGTTGGCGCCTTACCTCGTGGCATCAGGATACTTCCCCCTTCGTGATTGGCTGTGCTTCTTTTGGCCCAGTGTGCACCAAATAAGGTTATGTGTTTAATCATTGGCTAGGCAGTGTTGGCCTGCTTCTTCCACTTCCAGTCCCCAGCTATAAAGCCCCGCCGAAACCGAAAGTAAAGGAGACCTGCCATAGCTGAACCAAGAGTTGCGTGTCTCCCTCCGTGGTGTACCCCTGTTCTTCAGGTCGCTGCTCTCCCCTCGAGAACCTCATTGACCAGTCCGCGGGCTCGGGCACCAAGCGCTGAGTGTGTTTATGGTAAATGTGGTGGCACCCACACCAGAGCTTCCAGAGGGTCACCACCACATCACGTGTGTGGGTCCTTCTCTACAGTGGATCGCAACTGCTCAGATTCTAACTTGGACCCTAAGACCTTGTTTATGCTGTGAAGGCCTCACTCACTAAGTACAGGGGCCTCTGTCCTACCATGACCCCTGATCCCACATGTGACCGCGAGGGTCAGTAACATTAGAGGGGGAGCCGCCTTAGAGACTGGAGATGCTGCCCCAGGGACAACTAAGATGACAACAGATGAAACTGCTGCTGACAACTGCTGACAACTGAGATGAAACCCAACAATCTCCTCTCTTGGCCGGGAGCTACAGAAATGGAGAACAGCAAAGAGGGGCTGGAAGTTCAGTTACTCCAGTATACACGGAATATCACATGGCACCTAAGAGGTAAAAAGAGCAACAACTAAAACTAAGGGTATATGAAGTTATCTTAATATATATATAATTATTAATTTTATTTAATATTTATTTTATTATTTATTACATTATTAATATATATTTTGTAATTATAATAATATAGAGTAGTATAATGTGAAAATTTAAAATAATTGTCTTGTAAAGATTAATGAACTCATCTTCCCTATTATATTTTGGTGAGTCTCCCCTTCATTAGTCTCCCCACAGCCGACTTCATGGCTTGGCTCCTCAGACTGTATATGATGGGAGTAAAAGTGGGGGTCACCACCATGTAGAACATAGAAATGACCAGGTCAGACATGGATGGGGTTCCTGTGGTCGGCTTCAGATAAGCAAAGCATCCAGTGGAGAGAAACAGCACCACAACCAGCAGGTGGGGAAGGCACGTGGAGTAGACCTTGACCTTATCTTCAGTGGATGCAATCTTCCTGACAGCAGAGAAGATGTGGACATAGGAAACGATGATGAAAATAAAAGAGCAGATACTCAACAGCGAAGTAGTGAGAATGGGGACAAGTTCATTGATTAAATTCCCTGAGCAGGAAATAGCCATTAACTGGGGGATGTCACAGAAGAACTGGTGGACCACGTTGGACTCACATAGGACAAGGAGAAGGTTCCAGCTGTGTGTATCACAGCATGGAGACCCCCACCCAGCCAGGACACAGCTGTCAGCTGCACACACCTGTCCCTGCTCATGATGACGTCATAGTGCAGGGGGTGGCAGATGGCAGCATAGTGGTCAAGGCTCATCACCGTGAGCAGGTGCAACTCTGTGGTTGTTGTAAAAACCATCATGAAGACCTGGAGGACACAGCATGTGAACAAGATGGAGCTGCTGTGCCTCAGAGAGTTAGCAATGGACTTGGGGACCATGGCTGAGATGAGGCAGAGGTCTGTGAAGGACAGACTCCTCAGGAAGAAGTACATGGGGGTGTGGAGGTGCCGGTCCAGGGTGGTGACGAGGACAATGACCCTGTTCCCCAGCAGGGTGCACAGGTAGACCAGGGAGAAGAGCAGCGTGTGCAAGAAGCGCATGGTCACCTGGGTGGGGAACCCCAGGAGGACGAATTCTCTCATAGTTGTGAGATTCATCCCCCCGGAGCCATCATCTGTATAAAAAAAAATAAAGAGGAAGAAAACATTGTTAAATCTTCTAATATTGAACATAAGTGGGTCGTCAGCATAGGATAATGATTCAGTCTATCTACCAGGTAGTTACTCCTTCTAGGTCTCATGGCATCTAGTATCCTCATCTGGGTGTGCTGCTGTGTTCAAACTTTCATTTCCATCTCATGTGAAGGGAACATTATCACACTGTCCAAACATGTCCTGGAAATTGGTGACGGCTTGAAGATTTCCATTGACCCTACAGAACTTTAAGAATTACAGTCTCAAACCTCTCAACAAACCCGACTGACTGTACCTCCCGACTGCCCCACTTTTGCTGCTCCCACCTACTGCCCAGGCCCCAGCATCTCCGCCCAGCACACCTCCCAGAGGTTGTCCAGGGCACAGTCCCAGAGGACACGTGACCATGCCCAGTACCCCCCACCCTAGAGAGCCTGTCCCTGCTCCTCCAGCACAGCGCTGGTCAGTGACAGGTGTGCAGGGAGATGGGGTGTGCGGGTCCCTGTTTTCCTGCTCCCCAGGACCCAACACTGTCCTGTAACTGAATGATCTGAGCACAGCATCCCCGTGCGGCGTGTCCTGACGCCTCCTCTGTCAGATTCCTACCCCTGTGGCCTCACTCCTGACTCCTGGTCTGTCCCCTCGTCTCCTCATCTCCCTGCACCGGACTACCCACATCTGAGGACTCAGAGACCATGTTTCCCACAGAGTCTCCTCCTGGGTCACACCCACACGTCCCTCCTGAAGGATGGGCTCATCCACCCCGGGTCCCTCCCTGGCCCCTCTGTCCCCCACAGACTCATGCACATCTGTGCAGGGAGGAGGCTGCTCTGGGGCTGAGCCGGACGATCTGTGCATGTGGCTGACCCTGCCGGTCCCAGGGACCCGGGTCCCCTGGGTGCAGGTTTGTTCCTCACCCAGGCCCGTGGGTGAGTGTGGATGTCTGGACATGGGGCAGCCCTGCCCACTCCACTTCCCCTCCCCAATGTCATCCTCTCCCCCCTCTGTGGGGTGACGGAGTGGAAGGCCCTGGGGAGCCAGGATTTTTAAGGTCACATAGTAACATAAAATAATTATAACACATTGGTGGAATCTTCCTAATAATTTAATAAAAACAGGAAAATAAATCATGTAATGAGATGGTCCAAGATGTAGATACCTTTGGACTGATATCGGTAATGATGACAGAAGCTCTCGCATATTCTCTTCCTGTGCAATATCACTAAAGACTCCTGAGTGGTGGAATTGGGAAAAAAAAAACTCAAGTCCATGTCTGTAAAGAGACATTCTTCATCACAAAGTAATTCCATTAATTGTTGTCTTTTATGTAGTGCCCAGAACAACTCAGTGTGCTGAATGCTCAAATCCAGTTATGAAGCATTAGTTGTCACATATACGATGCACCACAACGTTCTGTTCAATCCTTTGAACACTTTAAATTCCAGGAGAGTATATTTCCTCTCGCTGAGACTCATCCAGCATGATAAGGCAGTGGGGCACTGAGAAACTTGTACACCTTCAGAATTTAATAGTTTTCATGATTTATAAAACAAATATTTTATTTACTGTGCTTTCTCAGATCGAAAATGAAGCTTGAAATCTAAAAACAGTCAAATCTGAATGATTTCCATTCGAAAACTGTTTAAGAACAGAATACCTGCAGTCTGGGGGGGGGGGGAAGTTCCCACTGCCGTGTCGAGTCTCTGTCCTGAGGTTGTCCCCATGGCAAGATAGATGGCATCCCGGCCTCTCACTCCATGGCGGGGCTCCTGGGGACACCTCTGAGCACTCACAGGGTGTTCCACCCCATCCTGCGCCGCCTCATGGACAGAGCAGGGCCTCAGGGCTGGGCTATTTGAGCTCTGGAGCTGGTGTCCACGTGTTGGACACTGTCCAGATTCCAGGCCTCAGGGACCCTCCTCCAGAGGGAAAGTGCGTGTTTACTTGACTGTGTTAATTGGAGCGTCCTGCAGTGCTTCTCGGGGAGTAAATATCACACTCGGTGTGTAGATGTGATTTGTGTCTGGCTCACGCCTCTATGGAAGTGAATAGACAAATCCTCATTTCCAGGTTCCATTCCCCACCTGTCGTGTCCACCGTGGTGGGCACCATCAGTCATGACAGTGCCCCGAGTCCCTGTCTAGACAGCTGGAGAGTCGCCCATCACCCACCCTTGCCCTTCACAGAGAGGCCCTGGGGATGGGCGTGAGGGGGATGCAGAATGGCCAGAGGCGGGAGGGAAGGGACAAGGAGAGAGGCAGGAGGGAGCCAAGGGAGGGGAGTGGGGAGGAAAGACAATGGACATCCAGCAGAAGTGAGTGACCACGGGGGTCACCAGCCCTTCGGGAAGGGAAACTTTACTCATCTCTGAAATTATGTATCCTGCGGTTCTTTTCCACCCCAGCACCTGTCACTGCACTTACATTAGAACTGTTATTAGGTTTGAATAATTTTACTTTTAACCTTAACAAAATGGAGTAGAATATTAGGGTTTCTGCACATGATGTCATGTACTTAGGTTTGCAGCATGACTATCGTGACACATTTGCTAAGAGGCGTTTATCTTTTTGAGTCTATTCTGTAGGGTGTGGGGCAGTGACCTGCTTCATTCTGCTGCGTGTGTCTGTCTGCTTCTCCCAGCACCATTTCCCCACTTTCCCTCTCCAGTGCCTGCTCTGGCTCCTCTGTCGTAGAGTCACTGGCTGTCCTGATGAGGGTGGGTTCCTGGGTCCTCATTATATTCCAGAGTTCTGTCTGTCTGTTTTGGTCCCAGTACCATGCTGCTTTAATTATTAGAGCTTTATTGTATGGACTGAAGTCTGGAGTGAGCTGCCTCCATTCTTCCTTTTTTTGTCAGTGTTGTTTTGGGTGTTCGGGGCCTTTTATGGTTCCACATACATTTCAGTATTTTTTTTTTTATATCCTTGGAGAATGTCATTGAAGGTCTTATTGGGATTAAGTTGAATCTGTAAATTGCTTTGGGTCAGATGGGCATTTGGTAATGTTGATTCTTCCAAGCCAAGGGCAGGGAATATCTTTCCATTTCTCTGTCTTTTCTATTTCTTTTGACAATGTCTTTCTCTTTTCTTGTATCTTCACCTCCTTTGTTATGTCTACTCCGTGGTACTTAGTCTCGTGATTATAAGTGGGTTTGTTTTCTTAACTTCTCTTCTAGTTCATTATGTGCATATAGAAGGCAATTGATTTTCGTGTGTTGATTTTGTCAGCTTCCAACTACACTGATGTGGCTCATTGACTTAATTTGTTGTTTTCAGTGGAGTCTTTAGTGTTCTTAGTGGATATTATGTTGTACAACTGTTTAAAATGTGCTTAAATGTTTAAATTCATGTGATCTTGAGGCAGTTAATATTTTTTTAAATTTTTATTTATTTTATACACTAGTGGCAAAATGTAGGCAATGAATAGTCTCAGCATATGTTTATAATACCCTGATTCAGGTACTTAATTCAATACATGTATTGAATTCTCCTTATATCTCGTAACTTTATTGTCATTATGCCCCATAAATTTTATTGACCAGTAAACTATGACAGTATCAAGAATTAATTTTTTTATCAAGAATTAATTTTAACAAAGTTATTTATCATCAGATAAATAAAAATGCCAATGATTTAAAATAACAGTAGCAAGTTGTCAACCCAGATATTTATGTATCAAGATGATGTCATCTTTTAACCATTGCTGGCTGCCTCCAAATTTGCCATGTGCCTTACGGGACTCGCCTGGGCTGAAGGCAAGGTCAGCCTGATTCCCTCAGAGGGTGACCTGTTTGAGAAACAGTTAAAGGGCCTGATTTCCAATTGAGACTACATTTTATATTGAAATATTTTGGTGTGAAATTTTCAAACCTTGGAAATCACAACGGGAAACCAAAGGTGGATGCAGTCAGCAGAGAGGAGCTGAGGCCAGACAGCAAAGGCACTCAGGGGCTTTTCACTTCCCCAATTTAAACCCTCAAATTCTTTATGTCTTTCCGTCTACACTAAATGATAATATCATTCATGATATGTAAATCTGACGAGTTTTCTTGTTTGAAGAACTCCATATGGAAACGCAAACACTCTGGGTGAGATCCCTGTAATAACGTGCCCAGAAGGACACTGTCATCAAATTCTAAGGCATTCTAGGTAATTAAATAAATGTGGATAATCACACGTGTAAAGTGCGGTGTGATGTGAGTGCCGTTCCTCAACTCTTCCTGGAAATATTAGAATATTGTGCAGTCCACGAGCTATTATTTTGATTTTACCATTATAGTTTCCTAAGTTCCTTTATTGTTTCTTTTTTTAAAAAAAGATTTTATTTATTTATACAAGAGCTGGGGTACAGGACAGAGGTGTGGGGGGTGAGAGCTGGCATGAGAGGTGTGGGGGGTGAGAGCCAGACTGACCGAAATACACTGCTGAGGGAAGCAGTGGGTGAGGCAGGAGAGGTCTGCAGCGCCATGTGGGTAGCTCCCTGGCTGTCTGGGAACTCAACCCGTGGTGCAGAGGCTGCGGACAGCTTTACAGCACTGTGCTGTACCCACTGTACCACCAGGGACTCCCCTATTACTATTTCTTAAAAAACCCTACCCACTATATATTGTCAGTTTTTAGTCATTATACTGCACCTGAAATTAACAGCTTTCAAGTCCCTGTCTTATTTCTGGTGTCCACTGTGCTTGGCGTGTTTATGGTAAATGATGGAGGCACCCACACCAGAGCTTCCAGGAGGAGCTCCACCACGTCACGTGTGGTCCTTATCGACAGAAGGTCATGACTACTCGATTCACTATGAATCTTTGGGCCTTATTTATGCTGTGAAGGCCTCACTCACCAACTGAAGGGGCCTCTATCCTACCCGTGTCCCCTGATCCCACGCGTGACCATGCGGGTCAGTGACATTAGAGGGGAAGCTGCCTTAGAAAGACTGGAGATGCTGCCCCAGTGAGAAAACTTCTGCTGACGACCGAGATGAAACCCAACCATTGCCCCTATCGGCCGGGAGCACAGAAATGGAGAACAGCAAAGAGTGGCTAGAAATTCAAACACCAGTACACACAGAACATCAAAGAACATCTAAGTGTTAACAAGAGAAACAATTAAAGCTATAGGGGTATATGGAGTTATCTTAAATATAACTTAAAAATAAGAATATATCTTTAATTATACAATGGGATTACATGT
This sequence comes from Talpa europaea, assembly GCF_964194135.1. Lineage (NCBI taxonomy): Eukaryota > Metazoa > Chordata > Mammalia > Eulipotyphla > Talpidae > Talpa > Talpa europaea. The sequence continues at coordinate 124,333,187 of NC_140068.1, read as the reverse complement.
AACTATACAAATATAAAGGGGGGAATGATGTGAAGATTTAAAATATGTGTCTCATAATGGAGTCATGAAGTCATCTTCTCTATTACATTTTGGTGAGTCTCCCCTTCATCAGTCTCCCAACAGCCGACTTCATGGCTTGGTTTCTCAGACTGTATATGACCGGATTAAAGGTGGGGGGTACCATCGTGTAGAACATAGAAATGACCAGGTCAGACATGGACGGGGTCTCTGAGGTCGGCTTCAGATAAGCAAAGAATCCAGTGGAGACAAACAGCACCACAACCAGAAGGTGGGGCAGGCAGGTGGAGTAGACTTTGGCCTTACCTTCTGTGGATGGGATCTTCCTGACAGCAGAGAAGATGTGGACATAGGAAATGATGATGAAAATGAAATAGCAGGTGCTCAACACCACACTAATGAGAATGGGGACAAGTTTGTTCATTAGATTTCCTGAGCAGGAAATAGCCAATAACTGGGGGACGTCACAGAAGAACTGGTGGACCACGTTGGACCCACAGTAGGACAAGGAGAAGGTTTCAGCTGTGTTCATCACAGCATAGAGACCCCCACCCAGCCAGGACACAGCTGTCAGCTGCACACACCTGTCCCTGCTCATGATGACGTCATAGTGCAGGGGTTGGCAGATTGCAGCTTAGCGGTCAAGGCTCATCACCGTGAGCAGGGTCATCTCTGCACCTGCCGAAAAAACCATCATGAAGACCTGGACGACACAGCCAGGGAAGGAGATGGAGCTGCTGTGCCTCAGAGAGTTGGCAATGGACTTGGGCACCGTGGTTGTGATGAGGCAGAGGTCCGAGAAGGACAGACTCCTCAGGAAGAAGTACATGGGGGTGTGGAGGTGCCGGTCCAGGGTGGTGATGAGGACGATGAGTCCGTTCCCCAGCAGGGCGCACAGGTAGACCAGGGAGAAGAGCAGCGGGTGCAAGAAGCCCATGGTCCCCTGAGTGGGGAACCCCAGGAGGACGAATTCTGTCACGGCCGTGAGATTGGTCACCTCTGGAGACATCATCTGTACTGGGAAAGGAGAAGGAAAGAAAATGTCTAACTTCCAACGTGGAGCATGTGTGTTATCATAATAGAGTAATGATTCAATGTATATTCTACATAATTATTCCTTCTAGGTCCTATTGAGTCAAAAATCATCATCTATATAAACTTCATTATTCAGCCCATTTATTTCCACTTCATGTGAATGTGCATGATAACTTTTTACAGAGGACCTGAAAATTGGTGAAAATTTCCATTATCCCCTACAAATCTTGCATAAATTAAAATCTCATATCTCTCAACAAACCCTACTGACAGCCCCTCCCTACTGCTCCAATCTCTCTGCTCCGGCCTACTGCCAGGCCCCAGCACCTCTGCCCAGCGACCTCCCAGAGGTCGTCCAGGGCACAGTCCCAGAGGACACGTGACCATGCCCAGCACCCCCCACCCTAGAGAGCCTGTCTCTGCTCCTCCAGCACAGCCATGGTCTGGGGAGGCCCCACAGTGACAGGTGTGCAGGGAGATGGGGTGTGCGGGTCCCTATTTTCCTGCTCCCCAGGACCCGACACTGTCCTGGAACTGAATGATCTGGGCTCAGTGTCCCCGTGCGGCGTGTCCTGACGCCTCCTCTGTCAGATTCCTACCCCTGTGGCCTCACTCCTGACTCCTGGTCTGTCCCCTCGTCTCCTCATCTCCCTGCACCTGACTCCCCACATCTGAGGACTCAGAGACCATGTTTCCCACAGAGTCTCCTCCTGGGTCACACCCACACGTCCCTCCTGCAGGATGGGCTCGTCCACCCCCGGGTCTCTCCCCGGCCCCTCTGTCCCCCTCAGACTCATGCACATCTGTACAGGGAGGAGGCCGCACCAGCGCTGAGCCGGACGGTCTGTGCGTGTGGTTGTCCCGCCAGTCCCAGGGACCTGGTTCCCCTGGGTGCAGGTTTGTTCCTCACCCCAGGCCTGTGCGTGAGTGGTGACGTCTGGACATGGGGCAGCCCTGCCCTCTCCCCTCCTCCCCATCTCATCCTCTCCCCCCTCTGTGGGATGACGGAGGGGCAGCCCCTGGGGAGGGCAGGACTTTTAAGGTCACATGGTAATGTAAAACAATTGCAACACATTGGTAGAAATCTTCCCAGTAATATCATAAAAACAAGGAAATAAATCATGATATGAGGTGATCCAAGTTGTCGACATCTTTCGAGTATTATGAAACATATATTTATTGATAACAGAAGCTCGACATTTTCTCTTCCTGTGCAGTATCAGTGATAATCCCTGAGTCGTATAGTTGGGGAAAAATACCCAAGTTCATGTCTGTAAAGAGACCTGAGTCCACACCCAACTTCTCTTTAATGCCAGAGCCATGAAATAATCAACCATGTTGCTGTAAAATTTGCAGAATTTATATTTGACTCTTAGGTCTGTCATAATATGTAGGCAAAAGGCATAACATTCTGATTTTTAACAATAAGTATTACATTAAATTTCCCCTGGAATTTCTTCATCACAATGTATTTCTATTAGCTGTTGTCTTTTATACCGTGCCCAAAACAACTCAGTGTGCTGAATGCTCAAATGCCAGTTACGAAGCATTAATTGTCACATACAATAAATCTTCTAATATATAAAGGTACTACAAGTCAATCTTTTGAACACTTTAAACTCAAGGAGAGAATATTTCCTCTGATTGAGACTCATCCAGCATGATAAGGCAGTGGGGCACTGAGAAGCTTGTGCATCTTCAGAATTTATTAGTTTTCATGATTTATAAAATGAGTATTTTAATTACCTTGCTTTCTCACATCTAAAATGAAGCTTGCATTCTAAAAACATTCAAGTCTGAATGATTTCCATTCTGAAAACTGCCTAAGACTGAATACTTGCAAATTGTGGAGGAAAGTTCCCGCTGCTGTGTCCATCTGTGTCCTGAGGTTGTCCCCGTGGTGCGGACAGAGGGTGTTCTGGCCTCTCACTCCATGGTCGGGGCTCCTGGGGACGCCTCTGAGCACTCACAGGATGTACCACCACGTCCTGCTGCTGCCTCATGGAGAGAGCAGGGCCTCAGGGCTGGGCTATTTGAGCTGTGGAGCTGGTGTCCGCGTGTTGGACACTGTCCAGATTCCAGCCCTCAGGGACCTTCCTCCAGAGGGAAAGTGTGTGTTTACTTGACTGTGTTAATTGGAGCGTCCTGCAGTGCTTCTCGGGGAGTAATTATCACACTCGGTGTGTAGATGTGATTTTGTGTCTGGCTCATGCCTCTATGGAAGTGAATAGACAAATCCTCACTTCCAGGTTCCATTCCCCACCTGTCGTGTCCACCATGGTGGGCACCATCAGTCATAACAGTGCCCTGAGTCCCTGTCTAGACAGCTGGAGAGTCGCCCGTCACCCACCGTTGCCCTTCACAGAGAGGCCCTGGGGATGGGCGTGAGGGGGACGCGGAAAGGCCTGAGGTGGGAGGGAAGGGACAAGGAGAGAGGCAGGAGGGAGCCAAGGGAGGGGAGTGGGCCGAAAGACAATGGACGTCCAGCAGAAGTGAGTGACCACGGGGATCACCAGCCCTTCAGGAAGAGAAACTTTACTCGTCTCTGAAATTGTGTCTCCTGCAGATCTTTTCCACCCCAGCACCTGTCACTGCACTTACATTAGAATTGTCCTTTTGTTGGGATAATTTGCTTTTAATCTTTAGGAAATAGTATTTTAGGGTTTCTGCTCATGGTGTTATATACTTTGGTTTGCTGCGTGACGATGGTGACGTCCGTCACACATGGAAACAGGTGTTTATCTGTTTGAGTCTATTCTTCTGTAGGGTGTGGGGCAGTGACTGCTTCACTCTGCTGCGTGTGTCTGTCTGCTTCTCCCAGCACTATTTCCCCATTTCCCTGCTCCAGTGCCTGCTCTGGCTCCTCTGTCCTAGAGTCACTGTCCATCCTGACGAGGGAGGATCCCTGGGCCTCATTATATTCCTGTGGCCTGTCTGTCTGTTTTTGTCCCAGTGTCATGCTGCTTTAACTTTTAGAGCCTTATTGTATGGACTGGAGTCTGGAGTGAGCTGCCCCCATTCTTCCTCTTTTTGTCAGTGTTGTTTTGGGTGTTCGGGGTCTTTTACATTTCAGTATTTTTTTTTTATATCCTTGGAGAATTCCACTGAAGTTCTTATTGGCATTGCATTGAATCTGTAAACTGCTTTGGGTCAGATGGGCATTTGGTAATGTTGATTCTTCCAAACCAAGGGCAGGGAATTTCTTTCCATTTCTCTGTACTTTCTATTTCTTTGGACAATGCCTTACTCTTTTCTTGTATCTTCACCTCCTTTGTTATGTCTACTCTGGGGTACTTAGTCTTGTGATTATGAGTGGGATTGTTTTCTTAACTTCTCTTTTGGCTCAATTTTTGCATATAAGAAGGCAATTGATTTTTGTATGTTGATTTTTTAAGCTTCCAACCACACTGAAGTGGCTTATTGTTTTATTTTTCCAGTGGAATCTCTTGTTTTCTTAGTGTATATTATGTTGTCTACAACAGTTTTAATTGTGCTTAAATGTTTAAATCCATACAACCGAGAGACAGTTAATGTTTTATTATTTTAAAATTTTAATTATGTTACACAAAACTGACAAATTGTAAGCAATGAATAGTCTCAGTATATGTTAATAATAGTCTGATTCAGCTTCTTCATTCATTTATAACTTTCTTCTCTTGATATCCCATAAATTTTATTGACAGTAAACTATGAGAGTATCAAGAATTAATATTAAGAAAGTTATTTATCATCAGAAAAACTACAATGCCAATGATTTAAAAGAACAGCAACAGGTTGTTAACCCAAATATTGAAAGATGGAGATGCTGCCAGTTTTAACCATTCCTGGCTGCCTCCAAACTGACATTGTGCCCACATGGGCCTCACCTGGGCTGAAGGCAAGGGTCAGCCTGAGTAGCACCCTCAGAGGGTGAATGTCTGAGAATGAGTTAAATGTCTGATATCCAATGGGTGCTACATTTTATCATGAAATATTCTGGTGTGAAATTTTCAAACATTGGACATCACGGATGGGACAGCAAAGGTGGATGCTGTCAGCAGAGAGGAGCTGAGGCCAGACAGCAAGTGACAATCATGGGGCCACTTCACTTCCCAAATTTAAATCTCCTTCAATTTCTTTATGTCTTTGCATCTACACTAAATGATAGTGTTATTTATGATATGTAAATCTGATGAGTTTTCTCTTTTGAACTACTCCCCGTGGAATCACAAACACTCTGAAATCCCATAATAATGTGGCCAAAAGGACATTGTCCTCAAATTCCCAGAAATTCTAGGAAATTAAATAAATGGGGATAAACACATGAGGAAAGTGTGGCGTGCTGTTGCGGGTGCCCTTCCTCAACTATCTCTTCAAATACTAGAACATGGTTCAGTCCACTAGCTATTATTTTGTTTTTACCATTATAGCTTCCTAAGTTCCTTTATTGTTTCTTGAAAAACCCTACCCAATGTATTTTAGTAAATTTTTGGTAATTATACTGCACATGAAAGTAATAGCTTTCACAGCCACTGTCTTATTTCTGGTGTCCACCATGCACTGAGTGAGTTTATGGTAAATGCCAGTGGCACCCACGCCAGAGCCTCCGGGGGGGTCTCTACCCAATCATGTGTGTGGGTCTTTGTTCACATAAGTTCGTGACTACTGAGATTCCAACTTGGACCAAAGGCCTTATTTATGCTGTGAAGGGGCATAAGTACAGGGGCCTCTGTCCTACCCATGGCCCCTGATCCTACCCGTGACCACGAGGGTCAGTGACATGAAAGGAGAAGCCGCCTTAGAGACTGGAAATGCTGCCCAAGTGAGAGATCTGCTGACCACTGAGATGAAGCCCAACCATCGCCTCTCTTGGCCCGGAGCACAGAATGGAGAACAGCAGGCAGTGGCTGAAGCTCAGTGATCTCCATCATACAGAGAATATCAAAGTGGAACTAAGTTAAAAAGAGGAACAATCAATGCTAATAAGACTATATGAGCAGCAGAATATATGAAGTCATCGTAAATGTATTTTAAAAAAGAGCATATATTTTTAAATTTTACGATGGAATTATATGAACTTAGAAAAACATAAAGGCCAGTATTATGTGAAATTTTAAAATATGTGTCTCATAATGGAGTTATGAAGTCATCTTCTCTATTACATTTTGGTGAGTCTCCCCTTCATCAGTCTGCCCACCGCCGACTTCATGGCTTGGTTCCTCAGACTGTATATGACGGGATTAAAGGTGGGGGGCATCACCGTGTAGAACATAGAAATGACCAGGTCAAACATGGATGGGGTCTCTGAGGTAGGCTTCAGATAAGCAAAGAATGCAGTACAGACAAACAGCACCACAACCAGCAGGTGGGGAAGGCAGGTGGAGTAGACTTTGGCCTTACCTTCTGTGGATGGGATCTTCTTGACAGCAGAGAAGATGTGGACATAGGAAATTACGATGAAAATAAAACAAGAGGAATCCATCACCGCACTAATGAACATGGGGACAAGTTCGTTCATTAAATTTCCTGAGCAGGAAATAGCCATAAGTTGAGGGATGTCACAGAAGAACTGGTGGACCACGTTGGACCCACAGTAGGACAAAGAGAAGGTTCCAGCTGTGTTCATCACAGCCAATAGACAGCCATCCAGCAAGGACACAGCTGTCAGCTGCACACACCTGTCCCTGCTCATGATGACATCATAGTGCAAGGGGTGGCAGATGGCAGCATAGCGGTCAAGGCTCATCACCGTGAGCAGGGTCAGCTCTGCACCTGCTGACAAATCCAGCATAAAGACCTGGAGGACACAGCCCGGGAAGGAGATGGAGCTGCTGTGCCTCAGAGCGTTGGTAATGGACTTGGGGACCGTGGCTGAGATGAGGCAGAGGTCCGTGAAGGACAGACTCCTCAGGAAGAAGTACATGGGGGTGTGGAGGTGCCGGTCCAGGGTGGTGATGAGGACGATGAGCCCGTTTCCCAGCAGGGCACACAGGTAGACCAGGGAGAAGAGCAGCGGGTGCAAGAAGCCCATGGTCCCTTGGGTGGGGAACCCCAGGAGGACGAATTCTGTCACGGCTGTGAGATTCATCCCCCCTGGAGCCGTCATCTGTATAAATGAAAAAGAGGAAAAAAAACATTGTCATATCTTCCAATATTGAACACAAAATGGGTTATTAACACATAATCATCATGCAATCTATGCTTTATTGTTATCTGAGTAATTCATATTTTATCTCATGTGAATGTGCTATTGATGTATTGTCCAAACATGTGTCCATAAATTCATGAAGAAATGAAAATTTTAAATGACCATGATAAAACCTGCATATCAGGTCTCTCAGTGAACTGAATCGACAGAACACACCATAAACTCACTCAGTCATTCCCAGGCCTGCGGCTCCCTCTCCTGCCCGGGCCCCAGCACCTCAGCCCAGCACACCTCCCAGAGGTTGTCCAGGGCACAGTCCCAGAGGACACGTGACCATGCCCAGCCCCTCCCCACCCCAAAGACCTTGTCCCTACTCCTCCAGCACAGACCTGGTCTGGGGAGGCCCCACAGTGACAGGTGTGCAGGGAGATGAGGTGTGTGAGTCTCTATTTTCCTGCTCCCCAGCACCCGACACTGTCCTGGAACTGAATGATATGGGCTCAGCATACCTGTGCAGCATGTCCTCTGTCAGATTCCTGCCCCTGTGGCCTCAATCCTGACTCCTGGTCTGTCCTCTCGTCTCCTCATCTTCCTGTGCCTTACTCCCAACATCTGAGGACTCAGAGACCATGTTTCCCACAGAGTCTCCTCCTGGGTCACACCCACATGTCCCTCCTGCAGGATGGGCTCGTCCACCCCCGGGTCTCTCCCTGGCCCCTCTGTCCCCCTCAGACTCATGCACATCTGTACAGGGAGGAGGCCGCTCCGGAGCTGAGCCGGACGGTCTGTGCATTTGGTTGTCCCTGCCGGTCCCAGGGACCCAGGTCCCCCGGGTGCAGGTTTGTTCCTCACCCCAGGCCTGTGCGTGAGTGGGGAAGTCTGGACACGGGGCAACCCTGCCCTCTCTCCTCCCCCCAATCTTACCTCTCGCCCCTCTGTGGGGTGACGGAGGGGCAGGCCCTGGGGAGGCAGGGTCACATAGTAATATAAAATAATTGCAACACATTGGTGGCATCTTCCTAATAATTTAATAAAAACAGGAAAATAAATCAGAATATGAGGTGGTCCAAGATGCAGACATCTTGTGACTGATATGAAACATACTGGTAATGATGACAGAAGCTGTAAAGTATTCTCTTCCTGTGCCGTATCATTCACGATCCCTGAGTGGTGTAGTTGGGAAAACCCCCAAGTCCATGTCTATAAAAAGACAGGTGTCCACACCCTTCTCTCTAGTGCCAGAGCCTGAAATGGTGAACATTGTTGTGTAGAAGTGAGATAATTTATTTGACTCTTAGGTCTGTCATAATATGTAGGCAAAAGGCACAACATTCTGACAATAAATATTATATTAACTTTCTCCTGGAATTTCTTCATCACGATGTAATTCCATTAATTGTTGTGCTTTTACATAGTGCCCAAAACAACTCAGTGTGCTGAATGCTCAAATGCCAGTTATGAAGCATTCATTGTCACATATACGATGCATCACAATCCTTTGAACCCTTTAAAGGAGAGTATATTTCTTCTCGTTGAGACTCATCCAGCATGATAAGGCAGTGGGGCACTGAGAAACTTGTGCACCTTCAGAATTTATTAGTTTTCATGATTTATAAAATGAGTATTTTAATTAATGTACTTTCTCACATCTAAAATGAAGCTAGAATTCTAACAACTTTCAAGTCAGAGTGATTTCCATTCTGAAAACTGCCTAAGAACCGAATACCTGCAAATTGCGGGGGAAAGTTCCCGCTGCTGTGTCCATCTGTGTCCTGAGGTTGTCTCCATGGCATGGACAGAGGGTGACCCGGCCTCTCATTCCATGGTCGGGGCTCTTGGGGACACCTCTGAGCACTCACAGGATGTTCCACCCTGTCCTGCTGCCGCCTCATGGACAGAGCAGGGCCTCAGGGCTGGGCTATTTGAGCTGTGGAGCTGGTGTCCGCGTGTTGGACACTGTCCAGATTCCAGCCCTCAGGGACCTTCCTCCAGAGGGAAAGTGCGTGTTTACTTGACTGTGTTAATTGGAGCGTCCTGCAGTGCTTCTCGGGGAGTAATTATCACACTCGGTGTGTAGATGTGATTTTGTGTCTGGCTCACGCCTCTATGGAAGTGAATAGACAAATCCTCATTTCCAGGTTCCATTCCCCACCTGTCGTGTCCGCCGTGGTGGGCACCATCAGTCATAACAGTGCCCCGAGTCCCTGTCTAGACAGCTGGAGAGTCGCCCGTCACCCACCGTTGCCCTTCACGGAGAGGCCCTGGGGATGGGCGTGAGGGGGATGCTGGAAGGCCTGAGGTGGGAGGGAAGGGACAAGGAGAGAGGCAGGAGGGAGCCAAGGGAGGGGAGTGGGGAGGAAAGACAATGGACGTCCAGCAGAAGTGAGTGACCACGGGGATCACCAGCCCTTCGGGAAGAGAAACTTTACTGAAATTGTGTCTCCTGCGGATCTTTTCCACCCCAGCACCTGTCACTGCACTTACATTAGAATTGTCCTTTTGCTGAGATAATTTGCTTTTAATCTTTAGGAAATTTAATGTTTATGAAATGACACCTGCTCATGGTGTCATATACTTAGGTTTGCTGCGTGACGATGGTGACGTCACACATGGAAACAGGCGTTTATCTGTTTGAGTCTATTCTTCTGTAGGGTGTGGGGCAGGACCTGCTTCACTCTGCTGCGTGTGTCTGTCTGCTTTTCCCAACACCATTTCCCCACTTTCCCTCCTCCAGTGCCTGCTCTGGCTCCTCTGTCGTAGAGTCACTGTCCCTCATCAGGATTGCCTTCAAATTTCTTCTCTTCTGATTCATTTTTTGCACATAGGAAGGCAATTGATGTTCATGTGTTGATTTTGTACTTCTCTCTTTTTTGAAATTTTACTTTTATATTCCCCATACAATTGCAACCCCCTTGTTCATAGTTGTTTGTTGATTTTGATATTTTCTTTCTTATAGTTATTCTTTTTCCTGGTCCCTTATTTAAGTTTTCTAGATTCCTGCTCTGAGTGAGACCATCTGGTATTTTTCTTTTTCTTTCTGGCTTATTTCGCTGAACATGATCCCTTCCAGCGCCATCCATGTTGCTACAAATTACATGTGTTTATCTTTTTTGAATGCCAAGTTAATAGTCCATGGTGTATATGTACCACATCTTCTTGATCCAGTCATCTATTTTTGGGCATTTGGGTAGTTTCCAAAGCTTAGCTATTGTAAATAGTGCTGCTATAAACATAGGGGTGCAGGTGCTCTTTGGAATTGATGTTTCTGTGTCCTTTGGGTAAATACCTAGGAGTGGAATTGCTGGATCCTATGGAAGCTCTATGTTTAGTAGGTCCAGAAATCTCCACACAGCTCTCCATAGTGGTTGGACCAGTTTGCACTCCCACCAGCAGTGCAGGAGAGTTCCTTTTTCTCCACAACCTCGCCAACATTTGTTGTTGGTAGTTTTTTTTAATATGTGCCATTCTCACTGGTGTAAGATGGTATCTCATGGGAGTTTTGATTTACATTTCCTGATTACAAGTGATGTTGAACATTTTTTCATATGCCTGTCTTTGTTGGGTTTTGGTATTAATGTAATATTGGCTTTGTAGAACATATTTGGTAGTATTCCTTCTTTTTCAAATTTTTGAGGGAGTTTGTGTAGGATAAGCAGTAAGTCACTGCTGTCTGGGCCTGGGCTTTCGTTTTTTGGGGAGTGCTTGGATTACTGCTTCAATTTTGCTGCTCATAATTGGTCTATTTACTTGTTCTATTTCTTCTTTGTCTAGCTTTGGATGATTATATCGTTCTAGGAATTTGTCCATCTCTTCTTGGTTGCCGAATTTGTTTGCATATTAGTCTTCATAGTAATCTCTGATTTTTCTTTTGATTTCTACTGAATCTGTTGTAATTTCTCCTCTTTCACTTGTAATCCTATTTATATGTGTTTTTTCCTTTGTGAGCCTTGGTAGAGTTTGTCTATTTTGTTTATTTTTTCAAAGAACCAACTTTTGGTTTCATTGATCTTTTGGATTTTTTTTTTAATTTCGAATTCATTTATTTCTGCTTTGATTTTTATTATTTCCTTTCTTCTACTGGCTTTAGGTTTTTTTTGTTGTTCTTTTTCTAGTTCTTTGAGATGTGAGATGAGGTTGTTTCTTTGAGTTCTTTCTTGTTTGTTGATGTGAGCCTGTATTGCTATGTATTTTCCTCTTATAACTGCTTTTGCTGCATCCCATACATTCTGGAAAGTGGTGTCCTCCTTGTCATTCAACTCAAAGTATTTTTTAATTTCTTCTTTGATCCCCTCATTAGTCCAGTGGTCTTCCAGTAGTGTGGATTTCCATCTCCATGAAGTGGGAGGGTTCCTTGTTTTCTTTTTATGATTTATTTCTAGCTCGATGCCTTCATGATTGGAGAAGATAGTTGGAGTGATTTTGATTTTCATGTATTTGTTGATGTTTGTCTTGTGGCCCAGTATGTGATTGATTCTAGAGAATGATCCATGTGCACGTGAGAAAAATGTGTACTCGGACTTTTTTGGGTGCCAGTGTCCTATAGATGTCTGTTAAGTCCATGAGTTCTATGTCTTTATTTAGGGCTCTAGTGTCTTTGTTTATTTTTTGTCTCGTTGATATGTCCATTGGTGAGACTGGGGTGTTGAAATCTCCCACTATATATGTATTTTCTTTAATATCTGCTTTCAGAGCTGATAATAATTGTCTAATATATTTTGGTGCCCCTTCATTTAGTGAGTGTATGTTGATGAGAATTATATCTTCCTGATGTATTGTACCCTTGATCATAATGTAGTGTCCATCTATGTCTATTTTTACTTTTTTTAATTTGAAGTCTATAGACTTCTGTTCCTGCCTTCTTTTTTGGTCCATTTGTTTGTAGGATTGTTTTCCAACCTTTTACTTTCAGTCTGTGTTTATCTTTTGTGGTTAAATGTGTTTCCTGGAGACAGCAGAAGGTTGGATTTTGTTTTTTAATGCAGCCTGCTACTGTGTGTCTTTTTATTGATGAGTTTAATCCATTTACATTTAGAGTTAATATTGATATTTTGGCATCTGTGTTTGTCATTTTGTTTGTCTTTTTTTTTGTGATTTTATTCCTTGCTTTATTCTGTTCTTATTGTTCATTCCTCTGTTGGCTTTGGCTTTAGGACTTCTTGTAGAATTTTTTGGAGTGGGGGTTTAGTTGTGATGAATTTCTGGGGTTTCTGTTTGTCTGGGAAGGGCCATATTTTTTCTTCATAGAGGAAGGAGAGCTTTGCAGGGTAAAGTATTCTTGGTTGGCATTTGCTGTCATGAAGTTTACTAAATATGTTACTCCACTCTCTTCTTCCCCGTAATGTTTCTTTGGAGAAGTCTGAAGTTAACCTGATTGGTTTTCCCTTATAAGTTCTCTGTTTCTTCCCCCTTGCCAGTTTCATTATTTTTTCCTTGTCTTGGACTCTTGCAAGCTTTACTATTCGGTGTCTTGCTGCAGTTTTCTTTTCGTTATGGTGATTGGGGGTTCTTCTCGCTTCTTATATGTCTATATTCATCTTTTTTCATGCTTGGGAAGTTTCCTTCAATTATCTCCTTGAATAATTTCTCAGTTCCTTTGTCTCTCTCCTCACCTTCTGGAATGCCTATAACTCTTACATTTCCTCTCTTCATGGAGTCAGATAATTGTCTAAGAGGCTCCTCATACTGCTTCATTTTCACTTCTCTCCCTTTCTCTTTTGGCTCTTTTTATTTCTGTATCTTCAATAGTACTGATCCGTTCTTCCATTTCATTGATTCTGTTTTCATTGATTTTCCAGAGTTCTTTATCTCCTCTAGTAATATTTTAATCTCCTGTGTTTCTTTTCTTTCCTTTCTTAAGGTCTCAATTTCATTCTTCAGTTCAGTGATTATTTGTCTCAAATCATTTTTTTTCCTTTTCATTTTCTTTCTGCCTTTTAATGATGATGATTATCAATTCTCTATCTGATAGGCCAAAAAGTTCTTCCTTGTCATTTTTGAGCTTTGGTAATTGTATTTCTTTTTGTGGTATGTCCTCCTGCTGGCTTGCTTGGTTATTTATATTTTTTCTTCTCCTGTTGTTTGCTTTCTAATTAGTTCTATGCGTTGGGATGTTGTGCCACTGGTGTTGGAGGGCATCTCTTTGGAATGCTCCTTTAGGGGTATCAGAAACTGTTTACCAGACTGAGACCAGCACTGGTAGGCAAAAATTCCAGCAGGGTGTTGATGCTGTGTTGCTGGGCTCTGTCCCTTACAGTTCCCTCCCTCTGTATTTACTCAGTTCCAACATGGAATCAGCTAGTTGGTGATTTAGTTCTGGTCACAGGGTGGCACCAGAGGCCTGTACTTGCTGATATGTGCTTTTTCCCAGTGGTTCTCTGAGTTACGGGGGGGGGGGGGGGGAGCACCTCAACACAGGGGCTCTTATTCCAGCCAGGTGCTGTGTCTGCCTATGTTCACCCTGTGTTGTGCCCACAGCTGTATGGATCCCATGCCCTAAAGTTTGCACTCTAGGTCTCAGTTCCAAGGCTATCAGATCCAAAATGCCAGCTGTCACCCTGTGCAGTGCCCACTACGGATGGTGCGGCCCATGTTCCAGATCCTGTGCCTAGTTCTCAGTACCAGAATGGGATCTTGCTCCATGCCTTATTTCCTCCCTTACCCCCGTTTGCTTGGCCCACCCTCTCTCAGGGCCTGAGGGTGTTTTGGGGTCCCTGGTTTCCAACTATAAGGTGTTGGTGATTTTTTTTTGTGGTCACTAGATGGCGCCAGAACTCTTTCCTGGTGTCCTTCGGTAACTGTTTTTTACCCCATGGGTCCCGGGGAACAGAATGGGAGTGGCGTGGAGAGCCTCAATGGCGTGGGGGTGCTGTGTCTGCCCTGTGCCCCACCGTCGTGGGGATCCCATGCCCCGAATTTCGTGCCCTGGGTCTCAGTTCCAAAGCCCTCAGGTCCAGGACATGGGCTGTAGCCCAGTTCAGTGTCCGCAGAAATGGCGCCTTTTGCACCCCGCTCCCATGTCGGGCACCTGGTTTCTGATTACTCAGTGAGGGACATTCACCTCAATGAGGGTCCCCGCATGTCTCCCAGCAGGCCTAGGTCGCAGGCACCACGACCTGGGCAGCCAGGATTCCCAATCTGCATATGCTCTTTGAGCACTGCTTTTCCGCACAAGCATACCAGCTGGCCTTGGGTTATTTGTAGGTCACCATGGAGTCCTTGTTTTCCTCTAATGGCACCTGGAGCCGTTCGCTCACCTCCATAGCAATTACTGCACCATTCTCCACAGGTCCAGTTCACAGGGTGCAGTGCCTGAAACAGTTCCTTTCCACTCACAGTCCCCCTTGATGCATAGTTTGTTCTTATTGGTTGTTTTAGTTTTTTTCCCTCCTTTCTGTTGATGGGAGAGTGCCGACTTTTTGTGGGGGGGAGGGTAGCAAGGGTCTGAGCGATCCTCCCTTTTAGTCCTCTTTTATGGCTACTTTCTTTTTCGGGCAGTTTGCCAGAGTTGCCCGTTTATCTTCGTGTCCCAGTTCTTGCAGGGACCTGCTGCTTTTCCTCCCTATTAACTTTATTTTTTATGGGAGGTCTTACTAGCAGCATTTCCTCGCTGCCATGTTCAATTTTGTACTTTTCAAGTATATTGAAGTGGCTTATTTAATTTAATTTGTTTTTCAGTGGAGTCTTTAGAGTTCGCAATGTGTATTACCTTGGAGCCCACAACAATTTTCATTGTGCTTACATTTTTAAATTCATAGAATCTTGAGACATTTAATATTTATTACTTAAATATTTTAATAATAACAAAGTTGGAAATGAATATTCTAATAAATGTGTATAATGCTCTGATTCAGGTTATTAATACACATATTAAATTCTCATTATGTCCCACCAGTGAACTATAACAGTATCAAGAATTGATATTAAGAAATTAATTTATCAGAGAAAAGTTAAAAATACCATTCACTTATAAGAACAGCACCAAGTTGTCATCCCAGATTTCAAATATCCAGATGTTGCCATTTTCTAACCTTTCCTGGCAGCCTCCATATTTACTTTGTGCCACATGGATCTCACCTGAGCAAGGTCAGCCTCCTTGCAAGGTGAACTGTTTGATAATGATTTAAATGTCTGATATCCAGTTGGAACTATATTTTTGTCATGAAATATTTTGCTGTGAAATTTCCAAATATTGGCCATCACAGACGGGAAAGCAAAAGTGGATGCAGTCAGCAGAGAGGAGCTGAGGCCAGACAGCAAGTGACAATCATGGCGGCATTTCACTTCCCAAATTTAAATCTCCTTCAATTCCTTACATGTCTTTACAAGTATACTAAATGATAGTATCATTTCATTACATGTAAATCTGATGAGTTTTTTTCATTTCAATGTGCTTGTAAAAAATGCAGATATTCTAGGTAAGATTTCTCTTGATGACCTGCCCGGCCAGGGCATTGTCCTGCCATCCCGCTCACTCTAGGGGATGAAATAAATGGGATAACACTTCTGTAAAGTGTGGTATGAGGTCATGGATGGCATTCCTAACACATATCTGGAAATACTAGATACGAGGAAGGCTACTAGTTATCATTTTGTTTTGACCATCATAACTTGTTAAGTTCTCTTATTGTATCTCAAAAATTCCTATCCAGTGCATTTTGGAATTTTTTTGTAATTATACTGCACATGAACCTAACTTTCTTATTTCTGGTGTCCACCATGGGTGAGTGTGATTTTGGCAAATGCGGGTGGCGCCCACACCAGAGCTTCCAGGTTGTCTCCACCACGTCATGTGTCTGTCCTTATCGACAAAGGTCTTGACTACTCAGATTCTAACTTCAGATCCTCAGGCCTTATTTATGCTATGAAGGCCCCACCTACTAAGTAAAGGGATCTCTGCCCTTAGCCCCTGATCCCACCCATGATCAAGAAAACATTAAAGGGGAAGCTGCCTTAGAGACTGGAGATGCTGCCCCCGTGAAAGAACTTCTGCTCATGACTGCGATGAAACCCAACCATCGCCTCTCTTGCCAGGAGCACAGAAATGGAGACCAGCAAAGAGTGTCTGGAAGTTCAGTGACCTGCATTGTACAGAGAATATAAAAAAGCATCTAAGTGTAACAAAGAGGAGCAATCAATGCAAATAGAGTCTACGAGCAGCAGACTATATGAAGTCACTGTAAATATAATTTTAAAATGTGCATATATTTTTAAATTGTGCAATGGAATTATATGTAATTAGACAAATATGAAAGGAGTATATTTCAATAACTTAAAATAAATGTCTTGTCATAGAGTCATGAAGTCATCTTCCCTATTACATTTAGGTGCGTCTCCCCTGCATCAGTCTCCCCAAAGCTGACTTCCTGGCTTGGTTCCTCAGACTGTAAATGACGAGATTAAAGGTGGGGGGCACCAGCGTGTAGAACATAGAAATGACCAGGTCAGACATGGACGGGGGTCTCTGAGGTCGGCTTCAGATAAGCAAAGCATCCAGTACAGACAAACAGCACCACAACCAGCAGGTGGGGAAGGCAGGTGGAGTAGACTTTGGCCTTACCTTCTGTGGATGGGATCTTCCTGACAGCAGAGATGATGTGAACATAGGAAATAATGATGAAAGTAAAAAGCAGGAATCCATCACTGCATTAATGAGAATGGAAACAAGTTCGTTCATTAACTTTCCTGAGCAGGAAATAGCCAAAAGTTGGGGGATGTCACAGAAGAACTGGTGGACCACGTTGGACCTGCAGTAGGACAAGGAGAAGGTTCCAGCTGTGTTCATCACAGCATAGAGACCCCCACACAGCCAGGACACAGCTGTCAGCTGCACACACCTGTCCCTGCTCATGATGATGTCATAGTGTGGGGAGTGGCAGATGGCAGCATAGCAGTCAAGGCTCATCACTGTGAGGAGGGTCATCTCTGCACCTGCTGAAATAACCATCATGAAGAAATGGAGGACACAGCCCGGGAAGGAGATGGAGCTGCTGTGCCTCAGAGAGTTGGCAATGGACTTGGGGACCATGGCTGTGATGAGGCAGAGGTTTGAGAAGGACAGACTCCTCAGGAAGAATTACATGGAGGTGTGGAGGTGCCGGTCCAGGTGGTGATGAGGACGATGAGCCCGTTCCCCAGCAGGGCATACAGGCAGACCAGGGAGAAGAGCAGCGGGTGCAAGAAGCCCATGGTCCCCTGGGTGGGGAACCCCAGGAGGATGAATTCTGTCATGATGGTGAGATTCATCCCCCCTGGAGCCATCACTGCATGAAAGTCTAGAGGAATAAAACTCCAGGTCCATCCGCCAGTGCCTGGCCCACGGTGTCTCTCTGCGGATGACCAGTGCTGTCCTTCCCCACTGACCACTCTCCATGCTCTGTCCAGCGTCTCCCGGCAGGGATCTCAGCTCCTGCTCTGCTTGGCCTCTCAAGCTTGTGACCCGCAGGTGCCGCCACTGTCCACGCCGCCTGTGGGAGATGCCGAAGTGCAGAGAGTTCAACTGACCACAGCTCCCTGAGCAGTCTCCTCACATCTCACCATGTCCCGTGCAAGGGCACCCCTGAAACCCTGAGCCCAGTCCATCTTCTGCCGACTGCAAGCCCCAGTCCATATACCTTTCAAGTGCGGGACCTCCAAGAACTCCCAGGAACACGAACTGTCAAGGATGCCCCA
This sequence comes from Talpa europaea, assembly GCF_964194135.1. NCBI lineage: Eukaryota > Metazoa > Chordata > Mammalia > Eulipotyphla > Talpidae > Talpa > Talpa europaea. The sequence goes on along the minus strand of NC_140068.1, from coordinate 124,315,339 downwards.
AATCTAGCCTGTGGGGTTCCAACGCCCAGTCCCTGCAAAACACTGGCCAGTTGCAGCTCCAGGCACACGTTTTGGACCAAGTGGACACTGATGGCCCCGAGTCTGTTCCTGGTCGGTGCCTACCTCACTCATTAGGGTAGTGGGTGGGTTGTCCCCGCCCCGTGTCGCCGTCTGATGACTGTCTGGCCTTCACCCCTGCTCGTAGGCGCTGAGAAGTTGACCTCCCGCTGCTGCCCTCCCGGTCATTGTCCTGCCCCTCCCCTCACCCGAGGAGCTGAGGTGGTTTCTCCTGCAGCTACTTCCCGCAGGGCTCAGGCGTGGCGGCGGACAGGGCGGGAGGGACGGTCCACCCTATGGTGACAGCCACACGCTCGGGGCTCCCAAGCGGCGACTCTCGCCTGGTCCCCGCCAGACAGACCTGCCGCGGGGTCTGCGACATCCCCCTCCTGCGCCCTGGCCTGACGCGTCCTCTCCCGCTGCTCAGGGGCCTCCCCGGGCCGCTGTCCTGTCCCCATGGGCTTCTCGGCAGCCCCGGTAATGAGCCCCCCAGGTCAGGCGCATCAGGGCCTGGGAGGCTCCGCGGGCAGGACCTGGTCCCCCCTCAGCCCCATCACCCCCCTGACCCCGCAGGGATGGGGTGGCCCTGGCTTGAGAGCCAGGACAAGCCCAGTCCACAGGGAGCGGGAAAGTCGCCGCCACCCCCAGGCACACCCTGGGCCTGGCAGGTGGAGGGATGTGGGAAGGAGGGGAGGGAGGGCAACCAAGAAATCCCCCAGGAGCGTGACGGGGAAGCACCTGGGTCTTCTGACATGGGAATTTGTTCGTGTCTCTCAGAATTATTTTATTTAAAAAGGCCGATTATCTCAGCGCCCGGAAATGTAACAACATTTGAACTGTCGTGTCTGATGGAGGCTGGTGTTGACCTTACAATGGGGGTCAGGCCCGCGGCGGCGCTGTCCGGCATGTCCTCGGGGTGGATGTGTCTTGGGCTCTAACACAGCAGAGTAGGGGACCCTCTCCCAGGTGTGGGTCTCCCCGAGTCCTCACAGGCCCCCCAGGTCTGGGTCACAGACAACAAATGAGCTCATGGGCGGGCACGCTGGGGACTCGTCCCCTGCACGCGCAGGAGGGAAGGCGGAGGCCGGAGCGAGCGTGAGGGACCCGCCCTGATGAGCAGTCCCAGAAGCTGCAGCCCCACAAACTGATGGTGATTCTGGAGTTTCTTGCAGACAATGAGGGGAGGGCCTCACCCCCACAGGCCCTGTCAATGGAAACAGATGCCCCTGCCCCTCTATTCTGGCCGGCAAACAGCCCAGCCAGGGATTCGTGTCCACTGGCCCCGGTCCCGTTCGGGCTCTGGTGTCCTGCACCTCAGGGACACAGGTGACACCCATCACGTGGGCTCGTGGGCTGTGGCTTGGAACACCCAGGGGTTCTCGTGCATGGGCAGAGGACAGGGAGGGGTCAGCACGGGGGAACCCAGGAATCAAGATCAAATCCCCATGTCCCTGGAGGTAGCCCACGTGGGCAGAGCCCACAGCAATAGTCCGCAGACCAGGCTGGACAGCACCAGATGCCGGGCCAGACATGGCTGGACCATCGAGAGATCTCAAGGAGGCCAGACACAGGCGCCAGCCACCAGGAAATAGGTAGGTGAGCACCCGGCCCCGCAGGCGGTGACAGCAACACCAGTGTTCCAGCTCTTGGGGTGTTCGCGCCCGCCAACTGCAAACAGTTGGCAGAGACCAGGCTGAGGCCCAGGCGCTCTTTGCAGGAGATGCCAGAGGCAGGGCCTGTGGCAGGTGCGGGAGCAGGGGCTCTGTGGAGGTCTCCGGGGGTCTTCAAGTCTATAGAGGTCCTGAAGCCATGACAACTCTGTCTGGGGAGGGTGTGCAGCCATCAGCTCTTGCTTTTCTTCTGAAGCTGCCACGTGCATCCTCTTCTGAAGCCAATTTATCTGTCCGAGCTGGCGCCTGCACGGCTTATATCCTCTCATGGTCCTGCCTTCAAGCCTGATGGATCATTTCCAGTGCTTGCCATTTGTTGTTGTTGGTGAAGCACCCATCGGATGCTCCATGTTCAGTGCTCAGGGGTTCCAGCCCTGCATGCAGCTGAGAGCTCAGCCCTGTGGGTTCTGGAGGGCACTGCCCATTGGGTTCATTTACAATCCTGGCACCTTGTTCCCAAGTGAAACCCCAGCCCCTGCCCAGACCCAAACTGCCCTGAGCTCGGGGCAGGCTCTTGGGCCATTTGCTCAGGGGAGGCGCGGCCAGAGCCAGTTTCAGTGGGCCTGACGCTGCCTGCCCTGAGCACTTCAGGGTATCTGGGCCAGATGCAGGGGCCTCACTGCCGAGCTGAGACATGGGTCCAGCAGCTGCGTCTGGGTTCGGAGGCACCATGATGACAGGGAGTGCCCTGGGCCTGCTCTCCTGTGGCTCATGCCAGGCTGGGTACAGCTGCACTTCAGCCCCAGGGCTAGTGCCCCAGCCAAGCCTCCATTCCCTGGGCTCCTCCTGTGGGCAAGGCTCCTGGAACACTGAGACTGGGCAGAGGGACACTGAGGACTCACAGAGGCTGAGGAGACTCTAGTTACTCAAGGCCAGCTCTGAGGTCAGTTGGTGGCGTGAACTCGGGGGACCCCCTCCAGCAGCAGGAGGCACAGAGCTTTGCCCTTTGTCTTCTGCCAGATCTGCTTCCTCCTGCTTCTGCCCACGGTGCTGTCCCTGAGGTGCAGGTCACTGTCCTCCTGCACTGCACGTGTCTGGGAGTCCACCTGCCCCCAGCCGAGGCCTCGTCACTTTCTCTTCCTCCACCCTTCAGTGTGGAACGGACAGTGTCCCCCTCGCTGGGCACTCCCGGTGGGCACGGACGCATCATTCTCCCTGCCTCCTCCGCAGTGACCGGTTGTTTTGAGTTCGTTCCCTGAGGACATCGCCCACCACCCCCTCTGTTGTGTCCTTGACCGGGCAACCGGCCCTGTGAGTGGGCACCATGGGGACTGCACTGGCCACTGGGGGACGGCGACCTCTGCGGCTCATTCTCCAATCCCAGCTGAGGTTTGGTCTGAGGATGGTCACTGTGGCGTCACCCTCCTGCTGGGCACCTGTCTCGGCCCTGGCGCTTCTGTCTTCACTTTTCCCACGCGCCGCACACACTCTGAGTCATGGACATCAGCTGGCACCTTCGGGAACAAACACATCGACTCCTGACGGGGTGCTGGAACAAGTCCCTCTGCCCTGGGTAAGGCACCTCGGGCTCCAGGAGCTGGAGACCTCACCCTGGTCTCGGCCAAGCCTCCGTCTCAGGACCCCGGGGCCAGGCCCGAGCGAACAGCCGTCCAGGGAGAGCGGCCAGGCCCACTGCGCTCAGGAGGAAGAAAATATTAACGTTGTCTGCTCGAGTGTGAGCAAGCTTCTCCTTGATGGATGTGAATGTGTGGGGAAATGCAGTTTAGGGTTCCACATGTTCTGCCTTTGAAATCATCTCCTTTATGCTCTTAAATACACCCCACAGTCTCTTTTCATACAAGATAAAGCAAAAACTTTTTCCATTTTGTCTCATTTGTTGTTTGTGTGACAGAGGAACAATCTGTCAGCTGCTCTGAGGAGACAGGGGCAGGGACAAGGCCCACCCGGGTCTGTGCAGGCCACGCTGAGGGGCTGCGGGTGGCGACCCTTACTTCCCTGACACGCCGTGGGTGCCACGGAGCTTGGTGTGTGGTGGGGCCTGGGGTCAGGGCAAACAGCAAAAGCAAAAGTTGGACTGAGTGCAAAAATTTGCTCTTTACCAGACAGAACAGGGGAGGAGAGTAGGAGTGTGGACAGAGGGGCCGGGCACTGCAGGGCATTTAGTAGATTCTGAGTGGACACTGGTGCATGTGGGGGAGTGAAAAGTGACCCACAGTGAAAACAGTAAAAAGTCTAAATGAGTCTTCTCCTTTGATAAGAACAAATAACAAATTAAGGTGAATCTGGGATGAAACACTCATGGTAAACATCCCTTCTCAACAGACACTTACTGGATTTATTCAAGGAAAAATAGAAAATACATCCACAGGAATCTGACCAGGGAAAGACGTCATATCCTGAGGGGATGGGGACTGTGACCTCATACTATCATTGAAATGAGTATTACTTTGAGTGACTTTCTAGTGCAGGTTTCATTCTGAAATTTGAATGGACGAGTCATATCTTGTGATTAACTACATTTTATTATCATAAATAGTTTCATGGATAAAATGTGCTCATCGGTCAGGAGAGTTTGGAGACACAGTGACCTGCTCCCGGAGAGGAGGAACGTCACCCCCAGCTCACGTTCTCAGTGTTAGGATGACAAGAGTGATATCTTCCGACATACAGTACAGACGTGTAGAATTATAAAAAAAAAAATGCAAATATGCCATGCTTTAGTTTACATAATAAAATAATAATATAGTTCCCAAGTAGAATAAAAGTGCACTTTAGTTTAATCTACAAGAAGTTGGAGATGAATACCTTGTATAGAATTAAGATAGAAATTGGAAAACTAAGGAACCTAAAAATGAACACAGCAAATTAAAAATTATAAATTTTTAACTAGAAGTGTAGTTCTTCAAAGATAATTCATATAACTTTACTTTTGAAAACACCACATCGAGATTGTGCAGTCACATTGGCATCAAAACAGGCATCACAGAAATTAATATTCCCTCAATTCCAGTTTTCAGTCATAGATTCCTACTAACAAAGGAAGCTTCCATCCTTCCACCTCTGGCAGAGTAAAGTGTGGTTTCCCTTGTCCTTTGAGCAGGAACAGGAACTTCTCCTAGAGGAAGATGCCCCGTGAGGAACTGTGAAGGATGGGGGGCCTCACTCTCTCTCTCCCCTGCCATCAACGAGGACAAGGCCCTTGGTGGAGACATACACAGGCTGTGGGAACCGAGCCCCAGGACTGGGGTCCCGTGGCTGTGTGGTCCTGAGGACAGACCCCTTTACCACTGCTTCATGTTATGTAAATGTTGGTGAATGTGAGTTCTAGAACATTCTTTCTACACCAAATACAAGTTTTTAACCACGAGATGGATTCAGTTTATGAACATCACACAGGGAGGGCTTAGGGGAAGGATTGCAGTATTTAGGAAACAGGAGTATAGTGAGGGTTATGAGAATATGAATTTGTGACAAGGGAATAATCCTAATGCAAGAAATCTATGCTAATAAATGATGACATGTAAGAGTTAGGGGGGAAAACCTGAATTAATGAGGGGCTATACATTTAGGTTGTGGTATCTCACATCTTGGAGTATTGGCCTTTCATCAGTCTCCCCACAGCCGTCTTCAAGGCTTGGCTCCTCAGACTGTATATGACGGGATTAAAGGTGGGGGGCACCATCGTGTAGAACATAGAAATGACCAGGTCAGACATGGATGGAGTGTCTGAAATCGGCTTCAGATAAACAAAGAATCCAGTACAGAGAAATTACATCACAACCAGCAGGTGGGCAAAGCAGGTGGAGTAGACTTTGGCCTTACCTTCTGTGGATGGGATCTTCCTGACAGCAGAGAAGATGTGGACATAGGAAATGACAATGAAAATAAAGCAGCAGATACTCCAGACCACACTAATGAGAATGGGGACAAGTTTGTTCATGAAATTTCCTGAGCAGGAAATAGCCAATAACTGGGGGACGTCACAGAAGAACTGGTGGACCACGTTGGACCCACAGTAGGACAAGGAGAAGGTTCCAGCTGTGAGCATCAAAGAGATGACACCCCCACCCAGCCAGGACACAGCTGTCAGCTTCACACACCTGTCCCTGCTCATGATGATGTCATAGTGCAGGGGGTGGCAGATGGCAGCATAGCGGTCAAGGCTCATCACTGTGAGGAGGCTCATCTCTGCACCTGCTGACATAACCACCGTGAAGACCTGGAGGACACAGCCCGGGAAGGAGATGGAGCTGCTGTGCCTCAGAGAGTTGGCAATGGACTTGGGGACCGTGGCTGAGATGAGGCAGAGGTCCGTGAAGGACAGACTCCTCAGGAAGAAGTACATGGGGGTGTGGAGGTGCCAGTCCAGGGTAGTGATGATGCAGATGAGCCCGTTCCCCAGCAGGGCGCACAGGTAGACCAGGGAGAAGAGCAGTGGGTGCAAGAAGCCCATGGTCCCTTGGGTGGGGAACCCCAGGAGGACGAATTCTGTCACGGCCGTGAGATTGGTCACCCCTGGAGCCATCATCTGTATAAAAAAGTAAAGAGGAAGAAAACATTGTCATATCTTCCAATATTGAACACAAAATGGGTTATCAACATATACAATCACGCAATCTATGTTTTATCGTTATCTGACCAAATTCATATTTTATCTCATGTGAATGTGCTATTGATGTATTGTCCAATCTTGTGTCCATAAATTCATGAAGAAATGAATTTTTAAATGACCATGATGAAACCTGCATATCAGGTCTCTCTGTGAACTGAATTGACAGAACACCAGTGCCCAGTCATTCCCAGGCCCGCGGCTCCCTCTCCTGCCCGGGCCCAAGCATCTCCACCCAGCACACCTCCCAGAGGTTGTCCAGGGCACAGTCCCAGAGGACACGTGACCATGCCCAGCCCCTCCCCACCCTAGAGAACCTGTCCCTGCTCCTCCAGCACAGCCCTGGTCTGGGGAGGCCCCACAGTGACAGCTGTGCAGGGAGATGGGGTGTGCGGGTCCCTGTTTTCCTGCTGCCCAGCACCGACACTATCCTAGAACTGAATGATCTGGGTTCTGCATCCCTGTTTGGTGTGTCCTGACGCCTCCTCTGTCATATTCCTGCCCCTGTGGCCTCACTGTTGATTCCTGGTCCGTCCCCTCGTTTCCTCATCTCCCTGCACCTGACTCCCCCACATCTGAGGACTCAGAGACCACGTTTCCTGCAGAGTCTCCTCCTGGGTCACACCCACACGTCCCTCCTGCAGGATGGGCTCGTCCACCCCCGGGTCCCTCCCCAGCCCCTCTGTCCCCCTCAGACTCATGCACATCTGTGCAGGGATGAGGCTGCTCCCGGGCTGAACCAGATGGTCTGTGCGTGTGGTTGTCCCTGCCGGTCCCAGGGACCCGGGTCCCCCGGGTGCAGGTTTGTTCCTCAACCAGGGCCTGTGCGTGAGTGCGGATGTCTGGACACGGGGCAGCCCTGCCCACTCCCCTCCTCCCCAACCTCATCCTCTTCTCTCTCTGTGGGACGACGGTGGTACAGGCCCTTGTGAGGGCAGGTTTTTTAGGAGAATATAGTAATGTAAAATAATTGCAACACTTTGGTGGGAATAATTCCAGAAATTTAATAAAAATAAGAAAATAAGTCAGGGTACATGGTGGTAAAAAATATTGACATCTGTTGAGTGACTTTAAATACAGATATAAAATGGATAAAATAACTTGACATATCTCCCAGGCCCTGTTTAAATACTGTGACTCATTTTACAATTACACTGATAATCCCTGAGTGTGGAGTTGTGGAACAATCCCAAGTTCACGTCCACAAATACACAGATGTCGGCGCCACCATCATGTTAGTGCGAGAGCCTTTAAGACGTCAACAGTGTCGCTGACAAGTTATTGAATTTCTACTTGACTCATATCTGTCATCATGTCTAGGAGAAAAGGCATAACATTATGAATCGAACAATAATTGTTATTTTTAATTCCCTCTGGAATGTCTTCATCATCATCCAATTCTATTAATTGCTGTGATTTTATTCAGCATCCAGAACACACTAAGTGTGCTGATGCTAATCCCAGGTATAAAGCAAAAATGCTCACATCTCCCACAAATCAAAATTTTCTAATATGATCAATTTATTAAAAGTCAGTATCTTTGATCATCGTAAATTACGAGAGAATATGTTTTCTCTCTGAGTCTCACCCAGGCTGACAGGGCAGTGGGACATGATGACTTGGGCCCCGTCAGCATTAGTTGTCACGATTTACAAAGTGAATAGTTTAAGTACAGCGCTTTCTCAAGTCTAAAATGCGGCTATCATGATGGGCCTCCCCGGTGGCGCAGCAGTTGGGCGCTGGGTTGCAATGCTGCCCGCGGCCTCTGCAGTGCCGGTTCGATCCCCGGCTGCTCCCCGGCCACCAGAGGAGGGTCCCACATGGCGCGCAGACCTCTCCTGCCGCCCACTGCTCCCCTCAGCAGTGTATTTCGGTCCTTCTGCCTGCTCTGCTCCCTGCTCTGGCTCTGGTGAATTCTCTCACCCTCCCATGCTTCTGACTGTACCCAGTGCTTGTATAAACAAAAGCAAACAAACAAAATAAAAATAAATAAAAACATGCCTCTAAAAAAATAAAATGCAGCTTGAAATCGATAATTTTCCAAGTGCGAGTGGATTCTCCCCTGCAAACAGCTGGGGGGCAGATACCTGCTGTCTGGGGGGGAAGTTCCCGCTGCCGTGTCAAGTCTTTCTCCTGAAGTTGTCCCCATGGCAAGACAGAGGGCATCCCGGCCTCTCACTCCATGGTCGGGGCTCGCGGGGATGCCTCTGAGCACTCACAGGATGTTGCACCTCGTCCTGCACCGCCTCATGGACAGAGCAGGGCCTCAGGGCTGGGCAATTTGAGCTCTGGAGCTGGTGTCCGTGTGTTGGACACTGTCCAAGATCCATCCATCAAGTGACTTTACTCCAGAGGGACAAGCGCCCTTTCTCAGGTCACTGTCTTAATTGGCGTCGTCCTGTGGCACATCCCAGTGATCATTAGTGCCCTGAGTGTGTCAGATGCGATTTCCTTAGTTTTTACACCTGTGAGGACAGGACCTGTTCCCCCCTCTGCCCCATCACCCCCCTGACTGATGCAGAGACCGGGGTGGCCCCGTCATCAGAGCCAGGACGAGCCGCGTCCACAGGGAGCAGGAAAGTTGCTGCCGACCCCATGCACTCTCCTAGTCCTGGCAGGTGGGGTGAGGCACTGGCAGGGCATGAGGGGCAGAGTGGGGGACAGGGAAAGCAGGACAATGAGCAGACACCCCGGACCAGGACTAGATGGGACAGAAGCCGGACCCAGAAGCCCGAGTTGCTGGTGCCACAACAAGATCCCTGTCTTGACGCTCCTGCCGGACCCTCTAGTGCCTGAGAGTCTGACTTGCTGCTGACATTGCGTGGACTTCACCTTCATGTGGACAATCTGGTCCTGGGTGTGCGCAAGGTGGACACGGGGGCTGGGGTCCCCTGGGTGGTTGAGGGCACTGGATGCGGGGAGCTGGGGGTCCGGGTCCGCTTGCGCTGCCCCCACGCTGTCTAGGCTTCCTGAGCCCGGGTCCAGCAGCTGGGGGTTCCGGGACCAGCCGTGGAGGGGGAGGACAGGGTTCAGGGGAGCTGAGGAACATGGTATGCGAGGAGCCTCCTTCAAAGGAGCGGCCAGCGGGGGGGTCACTCTCTGCGTGGGAGCCAACCGACAGTGGTCAATGCAGAGCTGGCCGCCCGGGGTAGCTGCCTGTGCAGGAGGGAAATGGAGTGACCAAAGTCCGTTTCCTCCCCTGACGGAAGTGACCTCTTCATGTGCAGTCCTGGCTGGGCCCGCAGACAGGAGGACAAACAGGAAGAGTCCCGGAACCACCCTGATGCGTGTTCGCCTTTGACTGAAATGTGGATATTTGTGCCCAAAGGGCTCTGCGAGGTGGACGCGGCCCAGAGGATAGCGTGGGGGTGGGGGGCGGTCAGGGGGTGTCCACTCAGAGCCTGGTGCTGGCCGAGGCCAGGGTGAGGGACACACGCTGCCCAGCACGGATGGGCTGTGGCCACAGACGGGAGGGCGCCTCACGCTTCTCCCAACTGCGGGGACCCCCACGGGCGCCTTTAGTGGTACAGACACCGTGGCCCCGTCCGCCCACCAGAGCTCCCTCATGATCCCCCCTTGTCCACACCGTCAACACATGTCCAGCCCTGAGGGATCCTGCCTTTGGGAACTGTGACCCCCAATGCTCTGGACCCCTGAGACCACCTGGGAGACGACACCGCCTTCCTCTTGTTCTGCCTGCGTGGTAGGGGCAGGCGGGGTCAGCGCCCAGCTGGGTGTCCTCTTGGCCTCAGGGAGAAGGTTGTTGGTGGCTGGAGGGCCTGGGGTGCTGCTCGGGGGCGGGGGGCCGGGGGGAATCCTGCGTCCTCACTTCAACTCTTTTGGTTGAAACTCTTCAGCCCATGAAGAGAATGGTTAGTCCTTCCTGCTCACCCCGCTGAAAAAAGCTTCTCAGCCCGGGAGCACATTCCCCACATTTAAGTCTCTAAAGACACAGACTCGAGTCTGTCCACAGTGTGGACCCTGGAGTCCAGCACACGCTGAGGGAAGGGGACATGATGGAAAGTGTGGGCTGAGTGTGAGTAGGACCTGAACAAACACATCCGTGTGGGGGGTCAGGACGCACCAGCGAAGCTCGGAGCAGGGTCTGGAGACTGAATCCACCTGCCCGCGACTCTGTAGGCACCGGCGTGTCCTCCTTAGAGACTGTCCGCCTAGGCCTTGGCCCGTGTCTCGACTGGGGTGCTGCTCCCTGTTGTGGCGAGGACACACGTGTGTGGATGGACGCGCACCCTTGTCAGGAGTGTGGGGTGCACATGGCTTCTCCCCGCTCAGGGCCTGTGCTCACAGCGGTTTCCTGAGGCCCAGGAGTGCTCTAGTGTGGTGGGGCCACTTGTTTATTACCCTTAGGGTTCCCTGTCCTTGCACTTGTGGAGGCAGGAGAGTTTTCATGTGGATGATCCCGGGGAGTTTGAGGGGGGCACCGCACACACAGAGGGGCAGAATTGGAACCCCAAAACAAGACAGCAAAGACGTGACAAATGGCAATTATTAACATGACCCCACGTCACCCCACTCAGGAGGTCAAATCCTCTAATCAACAGAGTCTAGAGGCTTTGCTCAAAACCAAGACAGAAAGTGTGTAAAGGCCGTGGCCTGAGAGTGATGGAGGCCTGGGGGGAGACACCTGCCATCAGGGTCTTTCATGGAAAGATTTTATTCTGAAATGGCAACGGACTTGGCCTGGCGGTTAACGTGCTTTTTAAGGAATGTTAAAAAACATTCTTAAATGTTAACAAACATATACTTTATGAGAGAAATATTGTCTGGACTGACTCTGTTATGATCCGTCAGGCGTGTTTGGAGACAAAGTGTTCCGCTGCAGAGAGGACGCTTGAGGGAGGAGCATCCCCACAGCTCATGTTCTCAGGGTGGGTGAGCAGCCCTGGCGTTTACAGCACAGAAGCTGCTGGAGAATAAAAATTTGCAGATATTGCCATATTTTACATGATGTAGAAAGTGACATAATCCCAGACATACCAGAAAGAGGAGAAGAAGACCTGGTACAGGACATCCACAGACAACCTAGAAAACTACGGGAACCCCTAAAAATAAACACAACAACAACAAATGTCTTAAACATTTAAAATTTAAAAGATGAAACATAGTTCTTCAAAAATAATTTGCATTTAAAAAAACCACACTTTCAAGGTGCTGTAACCAGATCAGAACGCCGTATAAATGAACATCAAGTATAGGTTCAATCACAGATTCAGATTCTTTCAGAAACTTCCATCCATCTCTGGGAGATTTATGTCAAGTGTAATTTCTACTTGACCTTTCAGCAGAAACATGAATGTCACTCAGAGGAAGTTGCCCCATCAGGAATTGGGGGGGGGGGCCCACCAGCTGTCCCCTCTCCCTCCACAGGGACGGGCCTCAGGGGAGACACACACAGGCTGTGGGAACCGAGCCCCAGGACTGGGGTCCCGTGACCCTGTGCTCCCGAGGACAGACCCCTTACCACTGCTGGATTTCATGAAAATGTTGGGGATGTGTGAGTTCTAGAACATGCTTTCATATACCAGCCATAACATTTAAAGAACAGAATTCATATCATGTATGTCACACGGATGGATGTTTTGGAAATGGTTGCCTTACTTTAGGAAAGAAATTTGAAGACTAGAACAATGTTAAAATTTGCAAAGGATCAACAAAAAACTATGAACCAGAGACACTTTTAGGGGGGCGGGGGCGGGAGGGGAGGGATTGGGGTCAGAATGGGGGGCTGCAATTGTATGGGGAATATAACAATAAAATTTATAAAAAAAAAAAAAAGACACTAAAAAAAAAAAAAAGAAATAAAAAATGAAATAGAAAAAAAAATTTGCAAAGGAAATCTCTAATGAAAAGTCTTATTTTACTTTAAAATGGTGACTGGTAATGGAGGGAAAATGTAAATAACTGAGGGGCCCATAAATGTAGGTTGCGTAATTAATGAAAACAATGATACCTCACATGCTGGTGTACTGGCCCTTCCTCAGTCTCCCCACAGCCGACTTCATGGCTTGGTTCCTCAGACTGTCTATGACGGGATTAAAGGTGGGGGGCACCATCGTGTAGAAGACAGAAATGACCAGGTCAGACATGGACAGAGTGTCTGAGGTCGGCTTCAGATAATCAAAGCTTCCAGTAGAGACAAACAGCACCACAACCAGCAGGTGGGGAAGGCAGGTGGTGTAGACTTTGGCCTTACCTTCTGTGGATGGGATCTTCCTGACAGCAGAGAAGATGTGGACATAGGAAATGACAATGAAAATAAAACAGCACATACCCCAGACCACACTGATGAGAATGGGGACAAGTTCTCTCATTTATTTCCTGAGCAGGAAATAGCCAATAACTGGGGGATGTCACAGAAGAACTGGTGAACCACGTTGGACCCACAGTAGGACAAGGAGAAGGTGCCAGCTGTGAGCATCAAAGAGATGACACCCCCACCCAGCCAGGACACAGCTGTCAGCTGCACACACCTGTCCCTGCTCATGATGACGTCATAGTGCAGGGGGTGGCAGATGGCAGCATAGCGGTCAAGGCTCATCACCGTGAGCAGATGAAGCTCTGTAGGTGCTGACATAAGTACCATAAAGACCGGGAGGACACAGCCCGGGAAGGAGATGGAGCTGCTGTGCCTCAGAGAGTTGGCAATGGACATGGGGACCGTGGCTGAGATGAGGCAGAGGTCCAAAAACGACAGATTGCTCAGGTAGAAGTACATGGGGGTGTGGAGGTGCCGGTCGAAGGTCGTGATGAGGACGATGAGCCCATTCCCCAGCAGGGCGCACAAGTAGACCAGGGAGAAGAGCAGCGGGTGCAAGAAGCCCGTGGTCCCCTGGGTGGGGAACCCCAGGGGCTCAAATTCTGTCATGGCCGTGAGATTGATCACCCCTGGAGCCATCATCTGCATGACTGTGGGGAGGAAGAAATCACCACCGCCCCATCTCCCCAGGTGAACATAACTGGGCACCTTAAGTCAATCACAGCAGCTCCTCAGCACCCACATGCCTGGTCCTCCCGAGTCTCATCCCCAGTCATTCTCCGAGCAGCGCCGTCCTGTCAAACTACTGCATTTTCAGCTCTTCTGAAAGCAAACTGTCATGTTGTCCAAACAATTCATGTGAGGGACACTAAGGATGGCCCCATCCCCTCCCCTCAGAACTCCCCAAACTGTCCTCCCCTGTCTGTCACTGACCCGCCCAGCACAGCAGACTGAGCCGTCCCGCTGCCCCCACACCCCCAGCCCCTCAGGGTCCCGGGTCAGGCGCATCCAGAGCTGCGGCCACTTCTGAGCATGAAACTCACTGATCCTCTCCCTCCATCTAGAAACCTGTAACCCACGTCCTGCCCTCAAGACACTCACTGTGGAAACCACTAATGCCACACATGTCGAGGCTCAGTAGACACTCAGCAGCCGCATTCCCAAGGTGGAGGACTGGCTTTCCCGGCTGCCCTGGGCAACTCCTGACTGCAGGGAGAGGGGTACCCCGCATGCTGTGGAGCCAGAGACCCTCCGGGGAGAGGACACCCCCTTTGCTCCTGCTCAGCGGAGGATACGACTGCAGGGACTCGACCAGGACAAATCCTGACTGGGTGTCCTTTTAGGGGCTCAGGGAGAAGGTTTTGGGGTGCCAGGGGGAGGCAACTGGGCTGCTGCTCCTCCGGGAATTGAGGGGTTACCTGTGTCGTCACTGACAAAGTTCTGTTCATAACTTGAGAAAAAGTATAGTTAGTCCTTCCTGCTCACCCCGGCTGAGCAAAGCTTCTCAGCCCCAGGAGCACATCCCCACATGTAATGTCTCTGGACACAGATTTGAGTCTGTCCACCATGTGGACCCCGGAGTCCAGCACACGCTGAGGGAAGGGGACATGATGGAAAGTGTAGATTGAGCGTGAGGAGCTGAAGCGTCATCATCGGCAGCTCTCAGAGATCCCAGGAAGCAGGACAGAGTCAGCCCAGCTTATTAGACGTTAACGCTGAATAATGACACGATCACGCCCTGGACTCCGCTGGCCCCGCAGGATGAGCCTATCCTGGGACGGGAACAAACACATCCGTGCGGGGGTCAGGATGTGCCTGGGAAGCTCAGAGCAGGGTCTGGAGTCTGAATCCACCTGCCCGCGACTCTGCAGGCACTGGCACATCCTCCTTAGAGACTGTCCGCCTAGGCCTTGGCCCGGGTGTCGACTGGGGTGTTGCTCCCTGTTGTGGTAGGGACACACATGTGTGGATGGACACTCGCCCTTGTCATGAGTGTGGGTGCACATGGCTTCTCCCTGCCCAGGGCCTGTACTCACAGCGGTTTCTGAGGCCCAGGAGTGCTCTAGTGTGAGGGGGCACTTGTTTTTTACCCTTGGGATTTCTTGTCCTTGAATTGTGGAGGAAGGAGGGTGTTCAAGTTCATTTTCCCTTGCAGTGAGGGGGACACCACACACACAGAGGGGCAGAAATAGAACCCCAAAACAAGACACAAAGAAGTGACAAAGAGTGTATCCTTTAAGTGGCAATTATTAATTAACATGATTCCATGTCACCCAACTCGGGAGGTCAAATCCTCTTCAAAACACAGGTTAGAGGCTAGAGGCTTTGGTCAAAGCAAAAACCGAAATGTATAAAGGCCGTGACCTGAGAGTGATGAAGGCCCAGGGAGGAGACGCCTGCCATCAGGGTCTTTCATGGGAAAGATGAGCAACCTGGGAGATTTTCCTTTTTTTTTTTAATTTATTCATACAAGCACTGGATACAGTCAGAAGCATGGGAGGTGAGAGAATTCACCAGAGCCAGCTCAGGGAGCAGAACAGGCAGACCAACGAAGTATACTGCTGAGGGGAGCAGCGGTGGCAGGAGATGTCTGTCGCGCCATGTGGGACCCTCGCTGGTGACCGGGGATTGAACTGGCGCTGCAGAGGCTGCAGGCAGCTTCGCAACTTAGCGCTCAACAGGTGCACCACCAGGGGAGGCCTAGTTCACTCTTCTTTAACAGACATAGGCGCTGGAGAGTTGTCTGTTCCATACAGTTCCTCCATAGTCTCAGAGGGATATTTACATATCACTTTCAACTCGCTTCTTTTCACTTAGCAGTCTACCTTACACCTTCCTACAGTAATTATGTCTAATCTTTAGAAGGATGATCTTAGAAGACCTACTGATAGTCTTTTTTTTAAAATAAATTTTATTTTTATATTCCCCATACAATTGCAACCCCCTTATTTTGACGCCAATCCCTCCCCTCCCCGCCTCCCACCCCCCATAGAGTGTCTTGGTTCATAGTTGTTTGTTGATTTTGATATTTTCTTTCTTATAGTTATTCATTTTCCTGGTCCCTTATTTAAGTTTTCTAGATTCCTGCTATGAGTGAGACCATCCGATATTTTTCTTTATCTTTCTGGCTTATTTCGCTGAGCATGACCCTTCCAGTGCCATCCATGTTGCTGCAAATTGCATGTGTTTATCTTTTTTGAATGCTGAGTAATATTCCATGGTGTATATATACCACATCTTCTTGATCCAGTCATCTATTTTTGGGCATTTGGGTTGTTTCCAAAGGTAGCTATTGTAAACAGTGCTTCTATAAACATAGGGGTGCAGGTGCTCTTTGGAATTGATGTTTCTGTGTCCTTTGGGTAAATACCTAGGAGTGGAATTGCTGGATCCTATGGAAGCTCTATGTTTAGTAGGTCCAGAAATCTCCACACAGCTCTCCATAGTGGTTGGACCAGTTTGCACTCCCACCAGCAGTGCAGGAGAGTTCCTTTATCTCCACATCCTCGCCAACATTTGTTGTTGCTAGTTTTTTTAATATGTGCCATTCTCACTGGAGTAAGATGGTATCTCATGGTGGTTTTGATTTGCATTTACCTGATTACAAGTGATGTTGAACATTTTTTTCTTATGTCTGTTGTCCATTTGCATTTCCTCTTCAGAGAAGTTTCTTTTTAGCTCTTCTGCCCATTTTTTGACAGGATTATTTTCTTTGTTGTTGTTGAGTCTCATCAGCTCTTTGCAGATTTTT
Source organism: Talpa europaea (assembly GCF_964194135.1). Classification (NCBI taxonomy): domain Eukaryota; kingdom Metazoa; phylum Chordata; class Mammalia; order Eulipotyphla; family Talpidae; genus Talpa; species Talpa europaea. Next base: position 124,299,014 of record NC_140068.1, on the reverse strand, counting down.
GTGATCACTACTGATAGTCTTTTAAGCTAGAAAAGATGGAGTATCCTTTGTTTGTTTAACTGCCTGAGGCCATGTGGTGCTGTCACTATGTTGCTGTCAGTCTGTGCACCGTGGTCCTATTTCAAGCTGAGGCTGTGACATCAGTTTTGAAGAATTCTGCATTTTGTCTAGATGGCTCACAAAATGTGATGTCTCCAGCCTTCTCTCTGAGTCTACATTCACACTGGTACAGTTTTTACTCATTAAAAAGTCTCTTTTTCATACACCATCCTATAGGTACAGCTATGAATCTTCTCTAATTTCAGTGAAGATAGAAGCCTGCTTTATTGCTTCCTATTCTTGTTGTTTTCCATTGGTTAGTAAAAGGGGAGGAGAGAAGAAATGGCATTTCTTTCCTCAGTACTGAAACTATAGTTATAAAAAAATTCTCTACCCCTGCAGGCCTTAGGATTTCAGCCAAAAATAGATTGGAGTTGTGGCATACAGAGAATTTTCTTTGAATTTTTCCCATAGGTAAAATTGGTACATCCAAGCAGTTAGGTCTGAGTGAGAAGGTCTCTGTACCTACAGATTCCTAACATGCATTAATTTTGCAAATGTTCCTACCTAATTGCTTTTATATTCCTGTCATTTAATTAAGTTGGTGGACCACTGAGAAGAGCCTAAGACATGCAATTGCCCAGTGAGGCTGACTCCCAATTACAGAACAATTCTAAACTCAAGCATGCCTACAAAGAAAGTATTGAAGGACACAGTGTGCCAGGAAGGCTTAAACTACCCTGAATGTACTAGAAGGGGGAGGAAGGCAATCATTCATGTTTAAACAGGTCAGTGTGCAGAACTCACGGAAGAACTGTGTCTGATTCAGGTGCACCATATGGTGCTAATGAGCCATATGGTTCTGAGAAAAGCTATTTTTTACAACCTGCTGCTTTTTTTAAAATTTAAATTTTATTTTTATATTCCCCATACAATTGCAACCCCCTTATTTTGACCCCAGTCCCTCCATCCCCCGCCTCTCCATCCCTCATAGTTTTTTGTTGATTTTGATATATTCTTTCTTATAGTTATTCATTTTCCTGGTCCCTTATTTAAGTTTTCTAGATTCCTGCTATGAGTGAGACCATGCAATATTTTTCTTTTTCTTACTGGCTTATTTTGCTGAGCATGATCCCTTCCAGCGCCATCCATGTTGCTGCAAATTGCATGTGTTTATCTTTCTTGAATGCTGAGTAATATTCCATTGTATATATGTACCACATCTTCTTGATGGCATTTGGGTTGTTTCCAAAGCTTAGCTATTGTAAATAGTGCTGCTATAAACAAAGGGGTGCAGGTGCTCTTTGGAATTGACGTTCCTTTGTCCTTTGAGTAAATACCTAGGAGTGGAATTGCTGGATCATATGGAAGCTCTATGTTTAGTAGGTCAAGAAATCTCCACACAGCTCTCCATAGTGGTTGTGTAACAGGGTGGTCCCCAGGAAAGGGGGAGGTTCCCTGCCCCACCCAAGGGAGGGTGGAGCTGAGCAGGAAGAGGAGAAGCTGCAGAAGAGACTGAGGAAGGAAGCAGACCCATGGACAATGCTGCTGACTAATTGTTGCTTCTCTTACACACATTGTAACCCTGAAAAAAGACTGTCTCCTAAGATTACACCATGAGATCTGTGCCACCATAGATATGGTGGAATAAAAATTAAAAGGGGGGATTGTAACAGGGTGGTCCCCAGGAAAGGGGGAGTTTCCCTGCCCCACCCAAGGGAGGGTGGAGCTGAGCAGGAAGAGGAGAAGCTGCAGAAGAGACTGGGGAAGGAAGCAGGATGGAGCCAGGAGACCTGGAGGAGGCGCATGGAGCCTAGAGACACGTGAAGAAACTGTGCTTGTCTTTTGGTCGTGGACTGGGTGACACAGATGTGGGTGAGACCCGTGGGGAGGTGACAATGGCAGCTTTTATCTTGATGTTGATTTTGCTCTTTTCCTTCCGGGCTTGTCCAGTTGTTTGTGACCCTTTTCTGTGGGTCCCCACTGGAAGATACTCTAGGCTTGTAGCAGGCTTTGGGGCCTTGCTCTGGGCCAGTCCCATTTGGATGGACTTTTACCCACGAGGGGATGGGTAACTTTGGGTGCTTCACTTAGAAACTAGACTCTTTGCCTTACCTGTATTGTTTCCTAGTTTTATCAAAGTTCCTTCCCATTAAAGTCTCCTATGTTTTGTGTTGATGCGGCGGATGGCCGAACCCATTTAGAATAGGCAGGTTTGTGGGGCTTGGGCTGCCCCTCTCCCTGCCCTATAACAGATTGACCAGTTTGCACTCCCACCAGCAGTGCAGGAGAGTTCCTTTTTCTCCACAACATCGCCAACATTTGTTGTTGCTAGTTTTTTTTTTAATATGTGCCTTTCACACTGGTGTGAGATGGTAACTCGTTGTAGCTTTGATTTGCATTTCCCTGATTACACGTGATGTTGAACATTTTTTTCATATGCCTGTTGGCCATTTGCATTTCCTCTTCAGAGAAGTTTCTTTTTAGCTCTTCTGCCCATTTTTTGACTGGATTATTTCCTTAATTTTTGTTGAGTCTCATCAGCTCTTTGCAGATTTTTGTGATCAGTCTTTTATCATTAGTGTTGTTTGCAAAAATGTCCTCCCAGTTAGTGGGGTTTCTCTTTGTTTTGGTTATTGTCTCTTTTGCTGTGCAGAAGCTCTTTAATTTGATGTAGTCCCAGTTGTTTATCTTTGCCTTCACTATCATTGCTTTGGGTGATGTGTCTGTTAAGATGTCTTTGATGTACATAACATGTAGTGTTTTGCCTATATTTCCTTCTATGTATTTTATGGTTTCAGGTCTTATGTCTAGTTCTTTAATTCATTTTGAGTTGGTTTTTGTGCATGGGGTGAGGAAGTAGTCAAGCTTCATTCTTTTGTATTTAGCGACCCAGTTTTCCCAGCACTGTTTATTGAACAAACTTTCTTTGTTCCAGTACATATTCTTTGCTCCTTTGTCAAAGATTAGTTGACCATAAATCTGTGGGTTTATTTCTGTGTTTTCTATTCAATTCCATTGGTCTGTGTGTCTGTTCTTGTTCCAGTACCATGCGGTTTTAAATGATTATGGCTTTGTAGTATAGTTTGAAGTCTGGGAGTGTGATGCCTCCATTCCCTTCTTTTTTCTTTGGGAGATCTTGGGCTACTCGGGGTTTTTGGTGATTCCATATGAATTTCATCAATAATTGTTCTATTTCTTTGAAGAATGACATAATTGTTCTATTTCTTTGAAGAATGACATTGAAATTTTTATTGGAATACATTGAATCTGTATATTGCTTTTGGTAGGATGGCCATTTTAATAATGTTTATTCTTCCAATCCATGAGCAGGGGATGTCTTTCCATTTCTTTGTGTCTTCTTCTATTTCTTTTAACAATGTTTTATAGTTTTCTTTGTATAGGTCCTTTACCTTTTTTGTTAGATTTATTCTCAAGTATTTGATTTTTTTTTTGTTTCAATAATAAAAGGAATGGTTTTCTTGATTTCTTCTTCTTCAGATTTATTGTTTGTGTACAGGAAGGCTACTGACTTTTGCATGTTGATTTTGTATCCTGCCACTTTATTGAACTGATTGGTTAGTTGAATTAGTTTTTCTGTGGAGTTTTTGGGGTTCTCTATGTATATTATCATATCATCTGCAAATAGTGATAATTTGATTTCTTCTTTTCCTATTTGGATTCCTTGTATGTCTTTCTCTTGTCTTATTGCTCTGGATAGGATTTCCAGTAATACATTGAAAAGCAGTGGTGAGAGTGGACATCCTTGTCTTGTTCCAGATCTTAATGGAAATGCTTTCAGCTTTTCACCATTGAGAATGATAATGGCTGTTGGCTTGTCATAGATGGCCTTTATGATATTGAGGTATGTTCCTTGTATCCCAAGAATTTCAAGGGCTTTTATCATGAATGAGTGTTGCACTTTGTCAAAAGCTTTCTCGGCATCTATTGATATTATCATATGGTTTTTATATTTCTTTTTGTTGATGTGTTGGATAACGTTGATTGATTTTTGGATGTTGAACCATCCTTGTGTCCCTGGAATGAATCCTACTTGGTCGTGGTGAATTATCTTATGGATACATTGTTGGATTCTGATAGCTAAAATTTTATTGAGGATTTTTGCATCAGTGTTCATTAGGGAGATTGGCCTGTAGTTTTCCTTTTTTGTGTTGTCCTTGTTCGGTTTTGGTATTAGTGTAATGTTGGCTTCATAGAACATGTTTGGTATTATCCCTTCCTTCTCAATTTTTGGAAGAGTTTGTGAAGGATAGGCATTAATTTGTTTCTGAATGTTTGGTAGAATTCATTTATAAATCCCTCAGGTCCTGGGCTTTTGTTTTTGGGAAGGTTTTTGATAACCATTTCAATTTTGCTGCTTCTAATTGGTCTGTTTGGGTGTTCTATTTCTTCTTTATCTAGCTTTGGGTTATTGTAGAGTTGTAGGAATTTGTCCATCTCCTCTAGATTGTTGAACTTGTTTCCATATAACTCTTCATAGTAGTTTCTGATTATTTTTTTGATTTCTGCTATGTCCATTGTGATTTCTCCTCTTTCAATTATGATCCTGTTTATTTGTGCTTTCTCCCATTTTTCCTTTGTGAGCCTGACTAGGAGTTTATCTATTTTATTTATTTTTTTCAAAGAAGCAGCTTTTGGTTTCATTGATCTTTTGAATTGTTTTTTCAAATTTGATTTCATTTATTTCTGCTTTGGTTTTTATTATTTCTTTTCTTCTACTGGTTTTGGGGTTTTTTTGTTGTTCTTTTTCTAGTTCTTTGAGCTTCAAGATTAGGTTGTTTCTTTGAGTTCTTTCTTGTTTCTTGATGTGAGCTTCTATTGCAATATATTTTCCTCTTATTACTGCTTTTGCTGCATCCCATACATTTAGGAAATTGGTGTCCTCCTTGTCATTCAATTCAGATAATTTTTTAATTTCTTCTTTGATCTCCTCATTAGTCCAGTGGTCTTCCAGTAGTGTGGTTTTCAATCTCCATGAGGTAGGAGAGTTCCTTGCCTTCTTTTTTTTTGGTTTATTTCTAGTTTGATACCTTCATGGTCAGAAAAGATGCTTGGTATGATTTCAATCTTGGTGTATCTGTTGATGTTTGTCTTGGATCCCAGTATGTGATCTATCCTGGAGAATGATCCGTGTGCGCTTGAGAAAAATGTGTACTCAGATTTTTTTGAGTTTAGTGTTCTATAGATGTTAAGCCCAAGCGCTCTAGATCCTTATTTAGAGTTTTAGTGTCTTTACTTATTTTTTGTCTCATTGATCTATCCATTGTTGATAGTGGTGTGTTAAAGTCTCCTACTATGTATGTGTTTTCTCTGATGTCCGTTTTCAAAGATGACAATAGTTGTCTGATACATTTTGGTGCTCCTTCGTTTAGTGAGTATGTGTTAATGAGTGTTATTTCTTCTTGAAGTATTGTCCCCTGGATCATAATTTAGTGACTGTTGGGGGTCTCTTTTTACCTTTTTGAGTTTAAAATCTGTTTTATCTGATATAAGTGTAGCTGTTCCTGCTTTCTTTTTTTGTCCATTTGCTTGTAGGATTGTTTTCTATCCTTTAACTTTGAGTCTATTTTTATCTTTTGTAGCTAAATGTGTTTCCTGGAGACAGCAAAAGGTTGGGTTTTGTTTCTTCATCCGGCCTGCGACTCTGTGTCTTTTTATTGAAGATTTTAGTCCATTTACATTTAGAGTTAATATTGATATGTTAACATCTCTATTTGCCATTGTGTTTGTCTTTCCTTTGATTTTATTTATTTATTCTTTTAATGACTTTTTTTTTTGGCCTTCTTTTGTTGTTATTCGTCCCTCTGAGGTTCTGGCTTTAGGACTCCTTGTAGTAATTTTTGGAGTGGGGGTTTAGTTGTAATGAAATTCCAGAGTTTCTGTTTGGGAAGGTCCTTATTCTTTCTTCATAGAGGAAGGAAACCTTTGCAGGATAGAGTATTCTGGGTTGGCATCTGTTGTCTTGAAGTCTGTTGCCTATATCCCTCCACTCTCTCCTTGTCCAAAGTGTTTCTTTGACGTCTGATGTCAGTCTTATTGGTTTTCCTTTGTATGTTATCTGTTTCTTCTCTCTTGTCAGCTTCATTATTTTTTACTTCTCTTGTATTCTTGGGAGTTTTACTATTATGTGTCTTGCTGTTTTTTTTTTTTTTTCCTTTCATCATGGAAGTGTGGTGTTCTTCTTGCTTCTTGAATGTCTGTTTTCAGCTCCTTCTTCATGTTTGGGAAGTTCTCTTCAATTATTTCCTTGAATATTTTCTCTGTTCCTAGGTCTCTCTCTTCTCCTTCTGGGATTCCTAAAACTCTTATATTTCCTTTCCTCATGGAGTCAGATAGTTCCCAAAGTCTTTCTTCACTCTTTTTCATTTGTACTTCTCTTACCTTTTCTGTTTTGGTTCTTTTTATTTCTGTGTCTTTGAGAGTGCTTATTCGTTCTTCCATTTCCTCTATTCTGTTATCACTGCTTTTCCCAGCATTCTTTAGCTCTTCTGTTAATCCTCTGATCTCCTGCATTTCCTTCATTTCCCTCTTTAGGGACTCAATTTCATTCGTCTGAGCATTGTTTTCCTTAATGACTTCCATCAGTTTTTTCATCACGGCAATTTTAAATTCTTTTTCTGGAAGGCTCAGAAATTCTTCCAAGTCACCGTAGTTGCAAGCTGGTGGGTGGTTTTTTTTTTTTTTTGTGTGTGTGTGTGTGTGTGGTATGTCTTTTTTCTGAGGCATTACTACTTTGCTTGTAGTTTTTCTTTTCCCTGCTGTCTGTCTTCTAATTTGCCTTATGCATTGGAACACTGTGCTGCTGTACTGGCTGGCATCTTTTTGGTGTGTTCTTTTGGGAGTTTCAGAAACTGGCAATCCAAATGAGTCAAAAACTGTTATGCCAGAAGTCTAGTGAGGCAGTGGTACTTTGAGTATGTTAATGGTCACTGTCACAAAATCTCTCCTTCTTCTGTGTTTAGTTACAAAGGTGCATCTTGAAGTCCCACAGACTTCCCTGGAGGTGGGGCAGCTGGATTGCAATCTGGGTTCCAAATCTCTGGATCCTCCTCTGGGCTCTGACTTCCTACCAGGTGGGACCGGGCTTGTGGGGGCCTTCAGCTCACCTCTGATTGTATATGGAACCTTCTCTCTCTGGCTCCACGAGGAGCCTTCTGCCAGATTCAAGCAGTCTTTGAAGAAAGTTCCCTGTTTTAAAATGGCACTTTGGAGACAGCCATACTCTTCCACGCGCCCGGTCTGCCCCAGCTGTGGGTGCCCACTTCCCCTCTGGGTTTGGACTGCTGGCCTGAAGGGGCCTGGAGTGAGTGAACTTCCCAGCTCACCTCTGGCTCCTCCGTGAGCCTTCTGCTGGTTTCAAGCAGTCTTTATTGAAGAAAGGTCCCTATTCTAAAATGGCGATTTGGAGACAGGCACACTCTTTGGGAGATTTTCCAACACAGATTTTATTCTGAAATCTCAATGGGCTTGGTCTGGCGGTTAACATGCATGTTATAAGAGAAATATTGCCTGGCCTGTGTCTGTTATGATCTATCAGGCGTGTTTAGAGACACAGTGTCCTGCTACAGAGAGGACACGTGAGGAAGGAGCATTACCCCAGCTCATGTTCTCAGAGTGGGTGAACAGCTGTGAGGCCCTGGGTTTACAGCACAGTTGCTGCCAGAGAATAAAAATTCATAAATATTGTCATGCCCTACTTTATACAAAGTTTTACATCATATGAAAAGATAACATAGTTCCTGAAGTACAAAAATAGCAAACTTAAGTTATCTAAAACAATGTCAAGAAGAAGACCTGGTAGAGGAATCAAGATACAATTTGGAAAATTCAGGGTGCCTGAAAATAAACACAACAACAAAGGTCTGAACATTAAGTTTTGAAGTAGTAAAGCAGTGGCTCAAAAACAATTCATCTGCTTAAAAAAAAAAAAAACACTGCATCACAGGAGTACAGTGTGATAGGATCAAGTCAGATGTCACAGAAAGTAACAGTCATGTCCATGACAGGTTTCAGCTCCAGACTCCAATTCCCGGGTCATCCATCCAACTCCTACCTCTGCGGATTCATGTCAACTGTGGTTACAACAAGACCTGTGAGCAGAAACATGAATGTCTCTTAGAGGAAGACGCCCCATCAGGAATTGTGAGGGGTGGGGGGACACTCAACTGTCTCCCCTCCCCTACTCAAGGAAGGGCCTCAGTGGAGACACACACAGGCTGTGGGAACTGAGTGCCAGGAACACGGACCCATGACCAGTGTTTCCAGGAGAAAACAACTTGCATCTTGTCATTGTTAGTAACTGTTGGTGGCCTCTGAGTTCTGACTTCTTTCTGGTCAGAAATGTGTGACTGGTTGCAAACAACATCACATTTTTTTAACATGACCTGGAATTCAGTTTATGAGCTTCACATAGAGAAGGGTTTTGCAAAAGTCTGCATTAATTTACGGAAATAGATTCTAAGGAAGAATATGAGAATATAAATTTCTGACAAAGAAACAACTGTAAGAGAAAAGTCTATTTGTGATTGAGGACATGAAAAAGTGCAGGAAAAAAATGAATAAATGAGGGTTATAATGGAGAATGTGATATCTCACTTGATGGACAATTGGCCCTTTATCAGTCTCCCCACAGCCGACTTCATGGCTTGGTTCCTCAGACAGCATATGAAGGGATTAAAGGTGGGGGGCACCACCGTGTAGAACATAGAGATGACCAGGTCAGACATGGACGGGGTCTCTGAGGTCAGCTTCAGATAAGCAAAGCATCCAGTGGAGACAAACAGCACCACAACCAGCAGGTGGGGAAGGCAGGTAGAGTAGACTTTGGCCTTACCTTCTGTGGATGGGATCTTCCTGACAGCAGAGAAGATGTGGACATAGGAAATGACACTGAATATGAAATAGCAGATAGTCAACACCACACAAATGAGAATGGGGACAAGTTCACTCATTAAATTTTCTGAGCAGGAAATAGCAAATAACTGGGGGATGTCACAGAAGAACTGGTGGACCACATTGGACCCGCAGTAGGACAAGGAGAAGGTTCCAGCTGTGTTCATCACAGCATAGAGACCCCCAGCCAGCCAGGACACAGCTGTCAGCTGCACACACCTGTCCCTGCTCATGATGACATCATAGTGCAGGGGGCGGAAGATGGCTGCATAGTGGTCAAGGCTCATCACCGTGAGCTGGGTCATCTCTGTACCTGATGAAATAACCATCATGAAGACCTGGATGACACAGCCCGGGAAGGAGATGGAGCTGCTGTGCCTCAGAGAGTTGACAATGGACATGGGGACCGTGGCTGAGATGAGGCAGAGGTCCATGAAGGACAGACTGCTCAGGAAGAAGTACATGGAGGTGTGGAGGTGCCAGTCCAGGGTCGTGATGAGGACGATGAGCCCGTTTCGCCCCAGGGCGCACAGGTAGACCAGGGAGGAGAGCAGTGGGTGCAAGAAGCCCATGGTCCCCTGGGTGGGGAACCCCAGAAGGATGAATTCTGTCATGGCCGTGAGATTGGTCACCTCTGGATCCATCATCTGTATAAAAGAGAAAATATGAAGAAACTGACAAATCTTCCACCACTGAACATAGATCGTCATGAGGGGACAGTAAGTCAATCCATTTTCCACAGAATTACACTTTCTTGCTCATATTGAGTCAAATATCAGCATCTGCATATACTTCATTATTCAACCCATTTATTTCCACCTCATGTGAATGTGCCGTTATTACATTCTCCATATTTGTTCTTGCAATGGGTGAAAAACTGACATTTCAACTGTCCTCTACAAAAATTGTACAATTGGAATCTCATATGTATCAACAAAACCGACTCACAGCCCCTATCCTTCGCCCCAGTCCTGCTACTCCTGCCTCCTGCTCGGGCCCCAGCATCTCCGCCTAGCACACCTCCCAGAGGTCGTCCAGGGCACAGTCCCAGAGGACACGTGACCATGCCCAGCCCCTCCCCACCTTAGAGACCTGTCCCTGCTCCTCCAGCACAGCCCTGGTCTGGGGAGGCCCCACAGTGACAGCTGTGCAGGGAGATGGGGTGTGCGGGTCTCTGTTTTCCTGCTCCCGAGGACCTGACACTGTCCTGGAACTGAATGATCTGGGCTCAGCGTCCCCGTGCGGCATGTCCTGACGCCTCCTCTGTCAGATTCCTGCCCCTGTGGCCTCACTGCTGACTCCTGGTCCGTCCCCTCATCTCCTCATCTACCTGCACCTGACTCCCCACATCTGAGGGCCCAGAGACCATGTTTCCCACAAAGTCTCCTCCTGGGTCACACCCACACGTCCCTCCTGCAGGATAGGCTCGTCCACCCCCTGGTCCCTCCCCGGCCCCTCTGTCCCCCTCAGACTCATGCACATCTCTGCAGGGAGGAGGCCGCTCCAGAGCTGAGCCAGACGGTCTGTGTGTGTGGCTGTCCCTGCCGGTCCCAGGGACCTGGGTCCCCCGGGTGCAGGTTTGTTCCTCACCCCAGGCCTGTGTGTGGGTGGGGACGTCTGGCCACGGGGCAGCCCTGCCCGCTCTCCTCCCCCTCCCCAACCTCTTCCTCTCCCCGCTCTGTGGGGTGACGGTCCTGGTGATGGTCGGGTTTTAATGGAGAATGTTGGTTATAAATTGATGGAAATACATTAGTGGAAATAATTCTAAATAATTTAATAAGAACTAAAAATTAAATGGGGAAACCATGTGGTCAAATCCATAGACATCTTTTAAGAGATTTAAAGTACATATTATACTTATGATGTAAGTTTTTATATTCTTCCCTCCATATTTAGGTACTGTGACTTTATAATATCTCTAACATTCCTGGAGTGCGGAATTGGGGAACAACCCAAGTGAATGTCCATGAAAGTCAGGTGTCCATGCCACCCTCACTTTGTTTCAGAGCCAAAGAGTCAAAAATATTGTTATAAAAATTGAATTTCTATGTTCATGCCTGTCATAATATTAGGACCAAAAATGAATAACAAATGGAAGTTTAGCAATAAGGATTTTGAAATTCATCTTAGTTACAAAATAATCATTGTTGTGATTTGATGGAACACTTAATACACACTGATAGAACGCTAAGATCAGTCATGAGACATTGTCAGGCTGATCATAGAAATCTTCCCGTATAATGAATACATTAAAATGGCATAATTTGTGGAAGATCCTCAAATAACAATGTGTTTTCTCTCACCGAGTCTCACCCCGGCTGACAGGGCAGTGGGACATGATGACTTGGGCCCCGTCAGCATTAGTTGTCATGATTTACAAAGTGAATAGTTTAACTATGGAGCATTCATTCTCCAGTCTAATATGAAGCTTGACATCTAAAATTTTCCAAGTGTGAGTGGATTTTCCCCTGCAAATGGCTGGGGGCAGATACCTGCAGTCTGGGGGGAAAGTTCCTGCTGCCGTCTCCTGTCTCTCTCCTGAGGTTTTCCCCATGCACGGGCAGAGGGCGTCCCGGCCTCTCACTCCATGGTCGGGGCTCCTGGGGACGCCTCTGAGCACTCACAGGATGTTCCACCCCGTCCTGCTGCTGCCTCATGGACAGAGCAGGGCCTCAGTGCTGGGCTATTTGAGCTCTGGAGCTGGTGTCTGTGTGTTGGATACTGTTCAGATTCCAGCCCTCAGGGATTCTCCTCCAGAGGGGCAAGTGCAATGTGTTGTTGTCATTGACTGTCTTAATTGGTGTTGTCCTATAGCACATTCAGAGACCATTAGTGCACTGAGTGTGCCAGATGAAGTTTTATTGCTTTGACCCCTGTGAGGACTGGATTGTGTTTCCTCATCCTCAGGCTCCAGCAGCCTCCATTGACCAGAAGGGGGAACCTGGTGTGGCCCCGTTGTCAGAGCCTCAGATAAGCCAAGTCACAGGGAGCAGGAAAGTCGCCGCCACCCCCTGTGAGCCCTCTTGGGCCTGGCAGGTGGGGACAGGCATGTGGAGGCAGGAGGGGGAGGAAGGGGGCGGGGAGGGAAACCAAGAAATCGCCCGGGAGCGAGATGGGGAAGCACTTGGATCTTCTGACACGGGAATTTGTTTGTGTCTCTCAGAATCATTTTATTCAAAAATGCCATTTACTCTCACCACCTGTGACTCTGTCATCATATTTGAACTGTTGTCATGTGTGAGGGAAGCTTGTGTTTATCTTCCAGTGCGGGTCAGTCCCAAGGCAGCGCTGTCGGTGTGTCCTCGGGGTAGTCTGTGACTTGGCTCTGACACAGCAGAGTAGGGGGCTCTCTCCAGGTGTGGGACTCCCCAAGAACCTCATGGCCCCAACAGGTCAGGGTCTTAGACAACAGGGGATACTGGCGGAGGACACAGGGGATGGACAGTCCCGGGCCCACGCACTGTCCCATTTATGTCCACAACATCCACCAGGCCAAGTCCAGAGCTGCCCAGCGAGATGGCACTACCCTGGGACAAGTGAAGCTGGAGGCCTGGGGTGGGCGGTGTTGGGGGGCCCATCCTGGCTTGTGGGTGTGTGTGGTCACTGCTCCTGAGGCCCTGCCGCAACCTGAGTTCCTAGACCCTCCGGCAGCCTGTCCACCCCCTTCCAGGCCTGCCATCCTGAGGCCACGCACCACCAGTGGTTCCGGAGGGGTGTGCACCCCCACCTGGGGTTCCTGGAGTCAGCCTAGGGCAGCAACACCAGCACAGGATACAACGTCCACCCCAGCCCTTTGTCCACTGTGGCTGATGGCCAGCGCTGCTGTGTCTATGAACCAAGGCTGGACCCGCCCACCAGCATCCTAGACCTGCCTGGGCCTTTCTCTCCTTTCCCTAGAACCCCAACATGCGGTGCCACAATCCCCAGGACCAGCTCCCCAGGGGACAGGCTGGGCTGCTTAGTGGGCCTGAGGCCATCAGAGAAGCTGGAGCTCTGGCGGCCATCACTCCTCCAGGTCTGATGATGTCTCTCCGGGATTTGGGCAAAGAACAGTTAGCGCTTGTCCCGGACAGGACACCCAGGACACTTGTGCACAGACTGGGTGGACCAGGCTGCCGATGGGAGGGTCAGCACCCTCCTGCAGGACCCTGAGTTTATGGGTAACAAGGTCAGTGTCCTCGGCCCAGCAGAGAGTTCCCAACAGACCAGGGAACTGAGGGGTCCCATGGAACATCCCTGACAAATGACAGATGGGGATCCCGTGATGGTCACTAGCAGGGCCCAGCCCACCTACAGACGCTAGGGCTGATGGGAATTCCGGAGATACAGGGCACTCCCCCTGATACCTGTTTGGGCTCCAGGCCACAAAAACCTGGGGCCCCAACTCAGGAAGCCCCAAGTTCAGAGACTAAACCTGCCTCAACTTCCTCCCCCACAGACACCAGCCTCTGCCCCCGACTCCTGAGGAGGATAAAAAGTAAATCCACCTTTTCTACTTACACCACCATCCACGGTGAGACCTCCAGCCTCTCTGGTTCCCCTCAGGTTCTGTCAACCGTGCTATGAGAAAATTTAAAATAAGAGTGTCTTGATGGAGTCATGACCTCAACTTTCCTATTACTCCTTGGTGAGTCTCCCCTTCATCAGTCTCAACACCGCCGACTTCATGGCTTGGTTCCTCAGACTGTATATGATGGGATTAAAGGTGGGGGGCACCACTGTGTAGAACATAGAAATGACCAGGTCAGACATGGATGAGGTCCCTGAGGTTGGCTTCAGATAAGCAAAGAATCCAGTGAAGAGAAACAGCACCACAACGAGCAGGTGGGGAAGGCATGTGGAGTAGGCCTTGGCCTTACCTTCTGTGGATGGGATCTTCCTGACAGCAGAGAAGATGTGGACATAGGAAATGACAATGAAAATGAAACAGCAGGTTACTAACACCATATAAATGAGCATGGGTATAAGCTCATTCATTAAATTTCCTGAGCAGGAAATAGCCAATAACTGGGGGACATCACAGAAGAACTGGTGGATCACGTTGGACCCACAGTAGGACAAGGAGAAGGTCCCAGCTGTGTTCATCACAGCATAGAGACCCCCAGCCAGCGAGGACACAGCTGTCAACTGCACACACCTGTCCCAACTCATGATGACATCATAGTGCAGGGGTGGCAGATGGCAGCATAGCGGTCAAGGCTCATCACCACAAGGATGTGAAACTCTGCAGCACCTGAAATAACCATCACAAAGACCTGGATGACACAGCCTGGGAAGGAGATGGAGCTGCTGTGCCTCAGAGAGTTGGCAATGGACTTGGGGACCGAGGCTGAGATGAGGCAGAGGTCTGTGAAGGACAGACTCCTCAGGAAGAAGTACATGGGGGTGTGGAGGTGCCGGTCCAGGGTGGTGATGAGGACGATGAGCCCGTTCCCCAGCAGGGCACACAGGTAGACCAAGGAGAAGAGGAGTGGGTGCAAGAAGCCCATAGTACCCTGGGTGGGGAACCCCAGGAGGATGAATTCTGTCACGGCCGTGAGATTGGTCACCCCTGGAGCCATCATCTGTATAAGTGTGGGGAGAAAGAAATCACCACTGCCCCATCTCCCCAGGTGAACATAACTGGGTGCATTAAGTCAATCACAGTAGCTCCTCAGCACCCACACACCTGGTCCTCCTGAGTCTCATCCCCAGTCATTCTCCAAGAAGCACTGTCCTGTCAAACTACTGCATTTTCAGTTCTTCTGAAAGCAAACTGTCATGTTGTCCAAACAATTCATGTGAGAGACACTAAGGATGGCCACATCGCCTTCCTTCAGAACTCCCCAAACTGTCCTCCCCTGTCTGTCACTGACCCGCCCAGCACAGCAGACTGAGCCATCCCGCTGCCCCCACACTCCCAGCCCCTCAGGGTCCCGTGTCAGGCGCATCCAGAGCTGTGGCCACATATGAGCAGGAAACTCACTGATCCTCTCCCTCCACCTAGAAACCTGTAACCCACGTCCTGCCCTCGAGACACTCACTGTAGAGACCTCGAATGTCACGCGTGTTGAGGCTCAGTGGACTCTCAGCAGCCGCATTCCCAGCACAGCCCCCACACGCTCCTGCCAGAGCCGCTCAGGCCCACGTCCTGAGCCCCATCTCTGCTCACTGTCCCCACATTCCTCCTCCGTGCGCCCAGGCTGTGGCACCGACCACCAGCTCGTCACATTGTGATGTCCCATTAAAGGATCTTCCTCCCATCTCTAGTGTGTCTCCACAGAGTCTCATCCTGGGTCACACCCACACGTCCCTCCTGTAGGATGGGCTCGTCCACCCCCGGGACCCTCCCCGGCCCCTCTGTCCCCCTCAGACTCATGCACATCTGTGCAGGGAGGAGGCCGCTCCGGTGCTGAGCCGGATGGTCTGTGCGTGTGGCTGTCCCTGCCGGTCGCAGGGACCCGGGTCCCCCGGGTGCACATTTGTTCCTTACCCCGGGCCCGTGCGTGAGTGGGGACGTCTGGACACGGGGCAGCCCTGCCCTCTCCCCTCCCTCCCCAATCTCACCCTCTCCCCCCTCTGTGGGGTGACGGAGGGGCAGGGCCTGGGGAGGCAGGACTTTTAGGAGAATGTGCTGATATGAAATAACTGTGAAAGGTTCGTGGAAATGACCCAGATACTTTAATTGAAAAGGGAATAATTGAGGACAGGCTGTGGTCAAGGGCCTGGGATTCTTCTGAGTGACATAAAACACAAATGTCTCATGACAAATACACAAGACCCGTCTCTGCCCTGGCCCTGATCAAATATGGGTCCCCTTCCCGTCACAGTGTGAGACAGTGTCCTGCACGCGGAGGGTGATGAGGTCAGATCACCCCGAAGCGCTTGTCCAGAAACAGACACATCGCAGCCACGTCACTTGTTGAAAGATCCGTCTCACCAGAAATTGCCTCAAAACCCCTTGACTGTCGCTCACCAGATGCCACAGCCTGCTGGCGACTGACAGGCCTGGCACCCTGTCCTCAGAGCAGCCCCCTCCCCAGCGAGAGGGGCCCGTGAGAGGGGCCCGTGTCTGCTCCAGGTCTCCACTCCCTGCCTTCCCGTCCCCCCGGGCAGGAGAGGACATTTGGGTCTTGAGGGAACTGGCTCCTCTGAGCCCGGGACCCGCTGTGGCCTGGAGCCAGGCGGGGCTCTTCGCGGCCCCTTCCCCGCCAGAAGCGTCCCTTGACTTTCCCGTGAGTTTCCCCCCGTGGCTGTGCACGTCACTGACTGTCGTGGCTCTTTCACTTTCTGGCTTCTCCCTGTGCTCCGCACCCACATCACAGGAATGAGCAGCGATGGTCACACACACTGTTGTCAGGCCCCACGCACCTTGTTCTTGGGCTGTTGCCTGGTGCCCAGAAGGTTCTGCTGATTATTCAGCTAATGTGGGTCAGGCAGGAGCCTCTCGTCAGGACAGTCTTGGTTTGAGCACACCTGCTGGGAACACAGGCAGACACTGGCGCCAGAGCAGCTTCACCAGCGACCACCGTGACAGGAAGGAAGTGGTGACAGGGCTAGACACAGGCCATCCTGAGGCAGCGGCTGGAGCCCCCGCAGCAGCTCCTGTTCCCTCCCCCAACTCATGTCAGACATTTAGCATCCCCATCCTCACCCACCATGCACCCCACACCTTTCTTACGGACTCGCCTGCCTTGCCTGAGTGTGACCCCCAAATACAAGTGAGACCTGCCCCGGGGAGCGGTCACTTCCAGACACGTGGCCCTCTAGGAGTATCTCTGCTTGCACTTGGAGTCCTTTTTACGCTGCCCTGTGCCGCCCCCAAAGTTGCCACCCATGCGAGGCAACACTACCTGAAATGCCTCTAATATCACAAATGTGTTTAAGGAAAAATCTTCTAAACACCTTAAGTTAGAGGAAAACATATCTTCTCACATTGCAAGTCATCTCAACACAACACGGCATTGAGAAGTTGAACACATTGTGTAACTTTAGCATCAGTTTTCACAATTTATAAAATGCATAGTTTATGATACTTTCTCAAGTCTGAAATAAAGCATTAGATCTAAAGTCATTCAGATCTGTGTGGATTCTCCCCTGCAAGCGGCTCGGGGCAGATACCTGCAGTCTGGGGGGAAGTTCCCACTGCCGTGGCCTGTCTCTCCTGAGGTTGTCCCCATGGCGTGAACAGAGGGTGTCCCGGTCTCTCACTCCATGGTCAGGGCTCGTGGGGACGCCTCTGAGCACTCACAGGACATTCCACCCCGTCCTGCGCTGCCTAATGGACAGAGCAGGGCCTCAGGGCTGGGCTATTTGAGCTCTGGAGCTGGTGTCCATGAGTTGGACACTGTCCAGATTCCAGCCCTCAGGGACCTTCCTCCAGAGGGAAAGTGTGTGTTTACTTGACTGTGTTAATTGGAGCTTCCTGCAGTGCTTCTCGGGAGTAATTATCACACTCGGCGTTAGATGTGATTTTGTGTCTGGCTCACGCCTCTATGGATGTGAATAGACAAATCCTCATTTCCAGGTTCCATTCCCCACCTGTCGTGTCCGCCGTGGTGGGCACCATCAGTCATAACAGTGCCCTGAGTCCCTGTCTAGACAGTTGGACAGTCGCCCGTCACCCACCGTGTGCCCTTCATGGAAAGGCCCTGGGGATGGGCGTGAGGGGGATGCGGGAAGGCCTGAGGCGGGAGGGAAGGGACACGGAGAGAGGCAGGAGGGATCCAAGGGAGGGGAGTGGGGCAGAAAGACAATGGACGTCCAGCAGAAGTGAGTGACCACGGGGGTCACCAGCCCTTCAGGAAGAGAAACTACTCATCTCTGAAATTGTGTCTCCTGTGGTTCTTTTCCACCCCAGCACCTGTCACTGCACTTACATTAGAATTGTCCTTTTGTTGGGATAATTTGCTTTTAATCTTTAGGAAATAGTATTTTAGGGTTTCTGCTCATGGTGTCATATACTTAGGTTTGCTGCCTGACGATGGTGACGTCACACATGGAAACAGGCGTTTATCTGTTTGAGTCTATTCTTCTGTAGGGTGTGGGGCAGGACCTGCTTCACTCTGCTGCGTGTGTCTGTCTGCTTTTCCCAGCACCATTTCCCCACTTTCCCTGCTCCAGTGCCTGCTCTGGCTCCTCTGTCATAGAGTCACTCTTCATCCTGATGAGGGTGGGTTCCTGGGCCCTCGTTATATTCCAGGGGTCTGTGTCTGCTTTTGTCCCTGTGCCATGCTGTTAACTATTAGAGCTTTATTATACAGTTTGAAGTCTGGAAGTGTGCTTCCTCCTTTCTTACTCATTTTTGTCAAGACTGTTTTGGCTGTTTGTGGTCTTTTGTAGTTCCATATGCTTTTCTGTAATGTTTGTTTCATATATTTGAAAATGCCATTGAAATTTTCATTTGGATTGCATGAATCTGTAAATTGCTTTGAGTCCGATGGATATTTTGTAATCCTGATTCTTCTTGTCCATGAGGAGGGCATATCTTTCCATTTTGTGTGTGTGTGTGTTTCCTATTTATTTTAAGAATGTCTTACAATTTTCTGTTTATCTTCACTTCCTGTTTTAGCGTTTCTCCTAGGTAATTTTGTGATTATATGTAAGATTGCCTTCTCAAATTCTTCTCTTCTGATTCCTTTTTTGCATATAAGAAGGCAATTGATGGTCATGTGTTGATTTTGTACTTTTCAAGTATACTGAAGTGGCTTATTTAATTTGATTTGCTTTTTCAGTGGAGTCTTTAGAGTTTGCAATGTATATTACCTTGGTGTCCACAACAATTTTCATTGTGCTTACATTTTTTAATTCATAGAACCTTGAGACATTTAATGTTTATTACTTAAATATTTTAATAATATTATACAAAGTTGGCAAATAATAGCCTCATAAATGTGTATAATGCTCTGATTCAGGTTCTTAATACACATATTAAATTCTCATTATATCCTGCCAGTGAACCATAACAGTATCAAGAATTGATATTAAGAAATTAATTTATCAGCAGAAAAATTAAAAATACCAATCACTTAAAAGAACAGCATCAAGTTGTCATCCCAGATTTCAAATATCCAGATGTTGCCATTTTCTAAACTCACTAGCAGCCTCTATATTTATTTTGTGCCTGCATGGATCTCACCTGAGCGAGGTCAGCCTGAATAGCCTCCTTGCAAGGTGTACTGTTTGATAATGACTTAAATGTCTGATATCCAGTTGGAACTACATTTTTATCATGAAATATTTTGGTGTTAAATTTTCAAATATTGGCCGTCACAGATGGGAAAGCAAAGGGGGATGCAGTCAGCAGAGAGGAGCTGAGGTCAAACAGCAAGTGACAATCATGGGGGCATTTCGCTTCCCAAATTGAAATCTCCTTCAATTCCTTACATGTCTTTACAAGTATACTAAATGATAGTATCATTTCATTGCACATAAATCTGATGAGTTTTTTCATTTCAACGTGCATGTGAAAAATGCAGACATTCTAGGTAAGATTCCTCTTGATGACCTGCCCGGCCAGGCATTGTCCTGCCATTCCCGCCCACTCTAGGGGATGAAATAAATGGGATAACACTCCTGTAAAATGTGGTGTAAGGTCATGGATGGCATTCCTAACACTTTTCCGGGAATATTAGATACAAGGCAGGCTGCTAGCTATCATTTTATTTTGACCATTATAACTTGTTAAGTTCTCTTATTGTATCTCAAAATTTTTGAAATTTTTTTGATTTTTTTTTTTTGTAATTATACTGCACATAACTTTTGTAATTATACTGAACCTAACTTTCTTATTTCTGGTGTCCACCATGGGTGAATGTGATTATGGCAAATGAGGGTGGCATCCACACCAGAGCTTCCAGGTGGGTCTCTACCATATCATGTCTGTGTCCTTATTGACAAAGGTCTTGACTACTCAGATTCTAACTTCAGATCCTCAGGCCTTATTTATGCTGTGAAGGCCTCACTCACTAAGTAAAAGGATCTCTGTCTTGCCCGTGGCCCCTGATCCCACATGTGACCAAGATATCAGTGACAATGAAGGAAAAGCCGCCTTAGAGACTGGAGAGGCTGCCCCAGTGAGAGAACTTCTGCTGACACCTGAGATGAAACCCAACCATCGCCTCTCTTGGCCGGGAGCACAGAAATGGAGACCAGCAGAAAGTGTCTGGAATATTGTGACCTCCATTGTACAGAGAATAAAAAAATCACCTAAGTGTAAAAAAAAGGAACAATCAATGACAACAGAGTATATAAGCAGCAGACTATATGAAGTCATCATAAATATAATTTAAAAATGAACATATATTTTTTAAATTATGCATTAGAATTATATGTAATTAGAAAAACATGAAGAGGAGTATAATTCAATAATTTAAAATAAATGTCTCATAATGGAGTCATGAAGTCATCTTCTCTATTACATTTTGGTGAGTCTCCCCTTCATCAGTCTCCCCACAGCCAACTTCATGGCTTGGTTCCTCAGACTGTATATGACAGGATTAAAGGTGGGGGGCACCACTGTGTAGAACATAGAAATGACCAGGTCAGACATGGATGGGGTCCCTGAGGTCGGCATCAGATAAGCAAAGAGCCCAGTGGAGACAAACAGCACCACAACCAGCAGGTGGAGAAGGCAGGTAGAGTAGAATTTGGCCTTACTTTCTGTGGATGGGATCTTCCTGACAGCAGAGAAGATGTGGGCATAGGAAATGATGATGAAAATAAAAGAGCAGATAGTCAACACCGCACTAATGAGAATGGGGACAAGTTTGTTCATTATATTTTCTGAGCAAGAAATAGCCAATAACTGGGGGACGTCACAGAAGAACTGGTGGACCACGTTGGACCCACAGTAGGATAAGGAGAAGGTTCCAGCTGTGAGCATCACAGCATAGAGACCCCCACCCAGCCATGACACAGCTGTCAACTGCACACACCTGTCCCTGATCATGATGACATCATAGTACAGGGGGTGGCAGATGGCAGCATAGTGGTCAAGGCTCATCGCCGTGAGCAGGGTCATCTCTCCACCTGCTGAGAGAATCATCATAAAGACCTGGACGACACAGCCAGGGAAGGAGATGGAGCTGCTGTGCCTCACAGAGTTGGCAATACACTTGGGGACCGTGGTTGTGATGAGGCAGAGATCTGAGAAGGACAGACTCCTCAGGAAGATGTACATGGGGGTGTGGAGGTGCCAGTCCAGGGTGGTGATGAGGACGATGAGCCCGTTCCCCAGCAGGGCACACAGGTAGACCAGGGAGAAGAGCAGCGGGTGCAAGAAGCCCATGGTCCCCTGGGTGGGGAACCCCAAGAGGACGAATTCTGTCATGGCCGTGAGATTGGTCACCCTTGGAGACATCATCTGTATAGAAGAGGAAAGAGAAACAAAATCTTAATTTTTCCAATATTGAAAATAGAACTGGTTATCAATACAAAGTAATAACTCAGTTTATTTTCTACATAATTATTCCTTCCAATTCTATGGACAATAATATCACCTATGTATGTTGTTTCATTCAATTCATTTATTACCACAGCATGTGAATATGTCATTATTACACTCTCCACATAAGTCCTGAAATTTGGAGAAAACTGAAAATTTCAACTGTCTCCTGCAAAACTTGAAGAAATTAGAATCTCATACCTGTCAAAAAAGTCAGTTTACAAAGCTCCCCCACAATCTTCCCCCGACCTGCTGCTCCCACCTCCTGCCCAGGCCCCAGCCTCTCCGCCCAGCCCACCTCCCAGAGGTTGTCCAGGGCATATTCCCAGAGGACACGTGACCATGCCCAGCACCCCCCACTCTAGAGACCCTGTCCCTGCTCCTCCAGCACAGCCCTGGTCTGGGGAGACCCCACAGTGACAGCAGTTGTTCAGGGTGATGGGGTGTGTGGGTCCCTGTTTTCCTGTTCCCCAGGACGCGACACTGTCCTGGAACTGAATGTTCTGGGCTCAGCGTCCCCGTGCGGCATGTCCTGACTCCTCCTCTGTCAGATTCCTGCCCCTGTGGCCTCATTGCTGACTCCTGGTCCGTCCCCTCGTCTCTTCATCTCCCTGCACCTGATTCCCCACATCTGAGGACTCAGAGACCATGTTTCCCACAGAGTCTCCTCCTGGGTCACACCCACAGGTCCCTCCTGTAGGATGGGCTCGTCCACCCCGTGTCCCTCCCTGGCCCTCTGTCCCCCTCAGACTCATGCACTTCTGTGCAGGGAGAAGGCTGCTCCGGGGCTGAGCCGGACGGTCTGTGCATGTGGCTGTCCCTGCTAGTCACAGGGACCGGGGTCCCCCGGGTACAGATTTGTTCCTCACCCCAGGCCCGTGCGTAAGTGGGGACATCTGGACACGGGGCAGCCCTGCCCACTCTGCTTCTCGTCCCATTCCACTTAAAGCAGGAATTTTGGGAGCATGTAGTCATACAAAATATTTGCAGCACATTATTGGGAATAATGCCAAATAATTTAATGAAAACAAGGAAATAAATCAGGATATGTGTTGGTCAAGAATTTTGACATCTGTTTAGTGTTTTGTATACAAATTTAAAATGATGAAATAATTTTTGAAATATATCTCCTCCTGACCCTGTTTAAATACCGTGACTTTGTTTTACAAAATAGCTAACAATCCCTGAGTGATGGAGTTGGCGAAAAATCCCAAGTCCATGTCCATAAATAGTCACACGGCCCTGCCA
Source organism: Talpa europaea (assembly GCF_964194135.1). Lineage (NCBI taxonomy): Eukaryota > Metazoa > Chordata > Mammalia > Eulipotyphla > Talpidae > Talpa > Talpa europaea. The sequence continues at coordinate 124,276,390 of NC_140068.1, read as the reverse complement.
GCCTCACATTCGTGTCAGGGCCATGAAGCGGTCAACATGTTGCTGTAAGAGTTACTGATTTTCTACCTGACTCCTATCTGTCACACTATTTAGGACGAAAAGGCATAACGTTCTGAATTTAACAATATGTATTTTTAATTTCCTCTGGATTTTCTTTTTTTTATTTTTATGCATACAAGAGCTGGGGTACAGGCCAGATATGTGGGGGTGAGAGGATTCACCAGAGACAGAGTGGGGAGCAGAACAGGCAGACAGACCGAAATACACTGCTGAGGGGAGCAGTCGGGGGAGACAGGAGAGGTCTGCTGCCTCCCCTGGACTTTCTTTGTTACAATCTAATCTCATTAATTGTTGTGATTTTGTTCAGTACAAAAACATACTCAGTGTCCTGAATGCTAAAATCCAGGTATGAAGCAAAAAACCGTCACATATCCCATAAATCAAAATCTTCTAATGTGATCAATGTATTAAAAGTCAATATCTTTGATCATCTTAAAAATATATATATATATTTTTTTTCTCATTGAATTTCTTCCCAGGCTGATACGGCAGTGGGACATTGAGTGACTTATGCTCATTTAGAATTCATTAGCTTGTATTATTTTAAAAATGTGTAGTTTATCTACGGTGCTTTCTCAAGTCGAAAATGAGGCTTGAATCTGAAAACTTCCAAGTGTGAGTGGATTCTCCCCTGCAAATGGCTGGGGGCAGATACCTGGGGTCTGGGGGGGAAGTTCCCGCTGCCGTGTCCTGTCTCTCCTGAGATTGTCCCCATGGCGCGGACAGAGGGTGTCCCGGCCTCTCACTCCATGGTCGGGGCTCGTGGGGACGCCTCTGAGCACTCACAGGATGTTGCACACCATCCTGCGCCGCCTCATGGACAGAGCAGGGCCTCAGGGCTGGGCTATTTGAGCTCTGGAGCTGGTGTCCGTGTGTTGGACTCTGTCCAAGTGACTTTACTCCATAGGGACAAGCGCCCTTTTTCAGGTCACTGTCTTAATTGGCGTCGTCCTGCGGCACATCCCGGTGATCATTAGTGCCGAGTGTGCCAGAGGCGATTTCCTTAGTTTTTACACCTGTGAGGACAGGACCTGGTCCCCCCTCAGCCCGATCACCTCCCCTGACCTCCGCGGGGACCAGGGTGCTCCTGTCGTCAGAGCCAGGACGAGCCCCATCCACAGGGAGTGGAAAAGTCACCGCCACCCGTGTGTGCCCTCCTGGGACTGGCAGGTGGGGGGAGGTACTGGCGGGGGTGGGAGGGCAGAGTGGGGGACAGGGCGAGCAGGGCAACGAGCAGACACCCCCGGACCAGGACGAGATGGAGCAGAAGCCGGATCCCGAAGCGCGAGTTGTTGGCGCCGCAAGAAGATCCCTGTCCTGACACTCCTGCTGGCCCCTCTAGTGCCTGAGAGTCTGACTTGCTGCTGACTTTGCCTGGACGTCGCCTTCACATGGACAATCCTGCCTGGGGTGTGGGGTGTACATGGCCGGGCTGGGGTACCCTGGGGTCTGAGGGCGTGGGTGGCAGGGAGGGGTGTGTGGGGTCCGGGTCCGCCTCGGGTGACCGTGTCTGGGCCAGCAGCCGGGGGGACCCGTGGCAGCCATGTGGAGGGAGGTCAGAGCTCAGGTGTGCTGAGGCACGCAGGGTGCGAGGAGCCTCCTCCAGACGAGCGGCCGGCGGGAATCACTCTCTGGAATGGGAGCCAATGGGACAGTGGTCAGACAGAGCTGGCCGCCCCAGGGTAGCTGCATGGACCGTGAGGCCAGGTGGGGAGGGACATGGAGTGACCAAAGTCCGTTGCTTCCCCTGACGGGAGTGACCCCTTCATGTGTTGTCCCAGCTGGGCCCCCGGGGCTGGGAGGACACACAGGACAAACCCCAGAACTTCTCCGATGCGTGTTCCCCTTTGACTGAAATGTGGCTATTTGTGCCCAAAGGGCTCTGCGAGGCGGACGCGGCCTTGAGGGCAGGCGGGGTAGGGTCAAGAGGCGTCCGCTTGGAGCCTGGGGCTGGCCGAGGCCTGGGTGAGGGACACTCGCTGCCCAGCGGGGACGGGCCATGGCCACAGAGGGGAGGGCGCCTGGCGCTTCTCCCAATTTCAGGGATCCCTGCGGGTACATTTAGGGGGACAGACACTGCGGCCCTGTGTCCGTCCCCCTTGGCCTCGAGGACGAACCTTGCCCTGTGCCTGGGGGAATCTGGCCTGTGGGCACTGTGACCTCTGATGCTCTGGACCCCTGTGACTCCCGGGAGAAGACACCCCCTTTGTCCTGCTCCTCGTGGGCACCAGGGGTTAGCACCTGGGCAGGGTGTCCTTTAGGGGCTCAGGGAGAAGGTTGTGGGGTGCTGGAGGAGCTGGGGTGCCTCTCGTGGAGATCGCGGGGATCCCGTGTCCTCACTAAAACTTTTCTAGCTGAAACTTCTCAGCCAGTGAAGAGAATGTCCATCCTTCCCGCTGTCCCGGCTGAGCGGCATCCAGCCCTGGGCGCCCACATGTGAGTCTCAGAAAGCAGACTCAGGTGCTCTGTCTCCCCCAGACACAGTCAGACGCCGCAGGAAATGACGTGACAGGATTAATTCAGGACACTCAGATTCTATCCAATGATAAAATCAAAAGAAGCATCAGGAATGCAGGAGATTTTATGCAGCACAAACCGGCATCTGTGACTCGGTCACCGGCTCAGGAGCGGGGCTGTTTCAACCTCAGTAGTAAGTGTGAGAGTCTGCGGCCTCCACCTGTGAGGAAAGTGTCTCTGGGGATCTGAGGCCGTGTTGGGTTGGGGTCTCCTTCCTGTTGTTGCATTTGTCAGGTTTTGTGTACTTTGGACACTCGCCCTTGCCAGGTGTGTGATGTGCACACAGTTTCCCCCGGAGCAGGTGTCTGTTTTGCGATGGCATCTTCTGAGGCACAGGAGCTTGCTAGTGTGGTGGGGCCACTTGTTTTTGCCGGTTTCTCTGTCCTTGGCGTTGTGTCCCCAAGTCCACCTGTGGGGGGCTGTCCAGTAGGGCTTCCCCTGTGTTCTTTCTGGTGTTTTATGGTTTTGTGTCTTATCCAGACTTTAACCATGAAACCTGCTCTACATAAGTAATTCTAGGGGCAACACAGATCCAAGCCACAGTGAGTGGTCACCCGTGAGCAGGGAGCAATCAGAGACTGGACACAACAGGAGGTGAGGGAGGGAGAGAAAGGGCCTCTCATCTCTTCCTCCTTCCATCCTTCCTTCAAGTGCAGTTTCTTTTTCTTTTAAACAGAAGCATGAATGTCTCTTAGAGGAAGACGCCGCATTAGGAGTTGTGAGGGGTGGGGGCCCCCACTCAGATGTCTGCCTCCCTCCACGAGGGCAGGACCCTCAGTGGACACACACAGACTGAGGGAACTGATGCCCAGGACTGGGGTCCCTTCCCCATGTGCTCCCCAAGAGAGACGCCCTTCACCACTGTTTCATTTCACGTCAATGCTGGTGATGTGTGAGTTCTAGTACATTCTTTCTACAGCACGTACAAGTTTTAGTCCTGAGCTGGATTCAGTTTATGAACATCACACAGGGAGGGGTTTGGCAAAGAATTGCAATATTTTAAGAAACTATAGCTTATGGAAGAATATCAGAATAAATTTCTGCCAAAGGATTAAAACCTAATGACAGGAGTCATTGCATTGTAATGATGACGTATCAAAGTTAGAGGGAGAATCTGTATAAATGACGGAGTATAATTGTACAATGTGATATCTCATTTGATGGGGAATGGACCCGTGATCAGTCTCTCCACAGCCAATTTCAAGGCATTATGCTTTAGAGTGTACATGACAGGATTAAAGGTGGGGGACACCATCGTGTAGAAAATAGAAATGACCTGGTCAGACAAGGATGGGGTCCCTGAAGTTGGCTTCAGATAAGCAAAGGGCCCAGTGCAGAGAAACAGTACCAAAACCAGCAGGTGGGGAAGGAAGGTGGAGTAGGCCTTGGCCTTACCTTCTGTGGATGGGATCTTCCTGACAGCAGAGAAGATGTGGACCTAGGAAATGATGATGAAAATAAAACAATCCATATCCAATATCACACTAATGAGAATGGGGACAAGTTTGTTGATTAAATCTCCTGATCAGGAAAAAGCCAATAACTGGGGGATGTCACAGAAGAACTGGTGGACCACATTGGACCCACAGTAGGACAAGGAGAAGGTTCCAACTGTGTGCATCACAGCATAGAGACCCCCACCCAGCCAGGACACAGCTGTCAGCTGCACACACCTGTCCCTGCTCATGATGACATCATAGTGCAGAGGGTGGCAGATGGCTGCATAGCGGTCAAGGCTCATCACCGTGAGCAGAGTCAGCTCTGCACCTGCTGAAATAACCATCATGAAGACCTAGATGACACAGCCCAGGAGCTGCTGTGCCTCAGAGAGTTGGCAATGGACTTGGGGACCGTGGCTGAGATGAGGCAGAGGTCTGAGATGGACAGACTCCTCAGGAAGAAGTACATGGGGGTGTGGAGGTGCTGGTCCAGGATGGTGATGAGGACGATGAGCCTGTACCCCGGCAGGTGGCACAGGTAGACCAGGGAGAAGAGCAACGGGTGCAAGAAGCTCATAGTCCCCTGGTAGGGGAACCCCAAGAGGACGAATTCTGTCACAGCCTTGAGATTGGTCACCCCTTGAGTCATCATCTGCATAAAAATATCAAGCAGAATACAACGTGAGTGAAGCCTTCCAGTCTGAGTCTAGATGACACCTACAAGGACAGTCACAGGCATGTCCCAGCAGTCACTCTCAGGGTGTGGAATGGAGAGGCTCATCATGGGATTCTGCTCTAATTGATGTCATAGCCTGACTGACAGCTCCTCCCACTACCCCAATCTTGCTCTCCCACCTCCTGCCCAGACCCCAGCGTCTCAGCCCAGCACACCTCCCAGAGGTTGTCCAGGGCACAGTCCCAGAGGACACGTGACCATGCCCAGCACTCCCCACCCTAGAGAGCCTGTCCCTGCTCCTCCAGCACAGCCCTGGTCTGGGGAGACCCCACAGTGAAAGGTGTGCAGGGTGATGGGGTGTGCGGGTCCCAGTTTTCCTGCTCCCCAGGACCCGACACTGTCCTGGAACTGAGTGATCTGGGATCAGTGTCCCTGTGCGGCATGTCCTGATGCCTCCTCTGTCAGATTCCTACCCCTGTGGCCTCACTGCTGACTCCTGGTCCGTCCCCTCGTCTCCTCATCTCCCTGCACCTGACTCCCCACATCTGAGGACTCAGAGACCACATTTCCCACAGAGTCTCCTCCTGGGTCACACCCACATGTCCCTCCTGCAGGATGGACTCATCCACTCCCGGTCCCTCCCAAGCCCCTCTGTCCCCCTCAGACTCATGCACGTCTGTGCAGGGAGGAGGCCGCTCCAGGGCTGAGCCGGATGGTCTATGTGTGTGGCTGTCCCTGCTGGTCGCAGGGACCCGGGTCCCCCAGGTGCAGGTTTGTTCCTCACCCCAGGCCCGTGCGTGAGTGGGGACGTCTGGACATAGGGCAGCCCTGACCATTCTCCTCCCCTTGATCTCATCCTCCCCCACCCCCCATGGGATGATGGATGGGAGGCCCTAGTGAGGCAGGATTTTTAGGAGAATGTGGTGATATATAATTATTGTATGGGACTAGAGGAACAATTTTTGCTATTGTAATGGAAACAAGAAAATAAATTCAGAACCTACTCTTTTGTGCCCTCTGCCAAAACCTTTTCAGTGACTTAAAATAATATTTATATTGATAATACTGTATTTTATATAGCTGTGTTGCTGTGTGGAGTCACGTAAAATGTTCACATCCATGATAGACTGATTTCTACATGTGACTATCACTTCAGTGTGAAGGAAAAAAGGATCAATATTTATCGCCTCTAAAGTTTATGAATTTCTATGTGACTCACGATTGTGTTATATTCTGGGGATAAACATGTGAAGCTTTCCCTTTTAAACTACTAGTGTGAATTTTAACTTCCTCTTAAGATTTTTCCTCACTGTTCCTAAATAGCTCTCGTACATGTGACATTCAACATGTAATGCACTTTCATCTCAGAGTTCTCAATGACGAAATATGGCTATGAACAATAATTGTCAGATAGACCATAATTAAAATATTATATGCCCACAAATATATTAAAAACCTAAGCTTCAGAACTCCTTTAGTTGAAGAAAAGTAAAAAAATATTTTCCTTCTTTGAAATTCATCCCAGAAAATATGGCACTGTGAAATTGAACTGTGCAGTTTTAAACATTAGCTTTCATTTATAAGATGAATATTTTAACTACTGAGTCTCTGAAATGAAAAATGCATTGTGAAATGATATTGGGTTGTAAAACACATTACCTCAAAAGAGAAAAAATAAAATTCCCTTTTGTAGGACAAAAAAAATAAGATCAGTTGTTCATATTGAAATGCTAACACTTTGAAATGCAGTTCAATGGAATATATATTTATACTGAATATAAAACATTTAATTATAAGGGGAACTTCTCCACCCTATTTGACAGATGCATCCAGCCTGCCGTGACGTGCCTGCGGGCCCAGAAGTGGCTTCCCACAAAACGCGCCCTCAAAGAGACGGGGAGGAAACACAAACCTCTCTCGATGGCCCGGTCACCCGCTGCCCTCTGCGGTGCTGGCCTCTGACGTCCGGGGTCCAGGCCTCCGGCTCACTGACTCCACAGACAGGCCGCAGGGCTCGCTCTCTCCGACCCCCCGCCTCACCCCCCCAGGCCCTGACACCGTCCCCGGCTCCACTTCCTCAGGGACCTCACCTGAGGGGCCCGGGTGTCCCTTGTCCCTGTGGACTTCTTGACGGTGTCTCCAATATAATGAGCCTCCTGAGTCAGTGGTGCCATCAGGGGTTCCAAGGGGACTCCGTGAGCAGGACCTGGTCCCCTCTCAGCCCCATCAGCCTCCCCTGATCGCCGCGGGGATCTGGGTATGGCCCCATTAGAGCCACAGATGAGCCTCGTCCACAGGGAGCTGGCAAGTCACCGCCACCCCCTGTGCGTCCTCCTGGGGTCCTGGGGGGGCAGGAGAAGGGAATAGACAGGAAGGAAGGAGCACAGGGAGGAATGCTGGGGAGAGACAGGAAGGGCAGCAGAACTGGAGGGCAGCAGGATGGAGTCGACGCCTGGGACGGGAAATGTTCCTGTCACTGTAGAAACCCTGTGTCACCCCCGCGCTGCCGCCTCAGCGCCACCCGTGCCTGAGCCGAGCTGTGCCCGGCAGGTGTGTCTCCCCTTAGCCAGCGCGGCCTGCGTGTGGGCCCCGGGGTGGCCATCGCTGGGCTCTCCCTGGGCTGGTGTCACGTCGGATCCTGCGTGCATCTGGACGGGCTTATTTGTGGTTCCTGCCATGGGACATGCCCAGGAGTTGTCCAGACACTGGAGATATTTGTTGGCCTGGATGGTGACAGGCCCCGGGGTGGTGTCGTGACCATCGGCACTGCATCCTGTATGGTCGCCGAGGGCCAGTAAGAAAGGACCTTGTCAGGGGTGGGTCCTGAACCCCAGTGAGCCCTGAGCCATAGTGACCACTGCAGCCCCAACCTCTGAACCCCAGTGACTTCTGCACTCCAAAGACCCCAGAAACCCAGTGACCCCAGAACCCCAGTGGCACCTGAGCCCCAGTGACATCACAACCCCAGTGACCCCTACACATCAATGACCCCTGAACTCCAGTGACCCCTGGACTCCAGTGACCCCAGATCCCCAGTGACACCAGAGCCCCGGTGGCCTCAGAACCTCTCCTGAGAGTGAGCACGCATGCACTGTGCGTTAAGGCCACAGCTAAATATTAATGAATTTGTAAAATCTTGGGTTCTCTTACAAAATAATTCTGCAAGTGTCATATGTGCCCATTTAGTTTGGGAAAGGATTTATTTAGCGGAGACCGTTACCAGAATGTTTTAATCCACGTGGAATGAGAAGATATCTGAGTGCAAAGCTAGTGACTTCATATGAGTTAAAATGCAAACTAAAGACTGAGGTACATGGGAAAACAAAGAACTGGCAACAGGACTCAGCCCACGCGGGGAGGGTGTTCGTGTCTGGGCTGGAGAACCCTGCTGCAGCGGGCAGGGGAGGCAGAGGCGAGCTTGCATGCAAAGGGCCCAGGTCCCAGAGGACAGGCCTGAGGCCAGGCAGACCGTGGGGCCACTCGGCTTGTCAGCAGCAGGGGCAGAGGAGCTAGGGAGGCTCAGAGGCCGGGACGGTCGTGTGTCCAGCTCTTCCCACTCCGTGACATCCTGCAACAGCAAAACTACCAAGACAATCAAAAGGCTGGGGTGGGGGGGGGAGAAATGGGGAGCAGAGAGCTCCGTGGGCCTCCTGTAATATTAGGATGCTGACTAAGGCCAAGTGGGGTTGTCTAAACCCACAGAGCGTGGCACCCCGAGAGGGCGCTAAGCGTGATGTGTGCGGGGCCCTAAGACGTGCCAGTGCAGGGACATGCTTGATTCCTCTGAAAACTCTTGATTTTCAAAATTCTGGCTTCTCTGACACCCAGACAGACAGACAGACAGACAGACACAGGGCCTGCAGCGCTCGGCTATTTCACCCTCCTGCTGCTCCCTCCGGCCCTGAACACTTTCTGGAACGGCCCTGAGTGACCACGTGACCTGCTCCTCAGGACGGTGCCCCTTGCACCCGTGGGCTGCTCAGTGGCAGCCGCCTGCAGTAAATCTCAGCGAGTGGTTAACGTGCGGGGCCCTCCCAGCTTCCTATCACCGCTTGTGCTCTTTCCTGCGGGCAGGTCTGCAGTGGGCCCCAGTTTCCGCTGCTTCATTCATCCCAGGTTGAGGCCAGACCCTCCCGTGGCACCGCCTCGCAAAACTTACAGTGTCCTGTGTCCGAAATGGGGTTGTGAGGCCACCAGAGGCCAAGACCAGGGGGCGGGACAGAATGGTGGGAGACTCAGAGGTGGCCCAGGGCACCTCCGGTGACGGGTGACCCCTGCACCCCAATGACCGCCTCCCGGATGACGTCAGCTTTGGATTTGAAGACGAGAAGTTGGTGCCTCCAGCTTCATCCTTTCTCAGGATTGCCTTGACCGGCCCAGGGTTGTGCTTCTGTGACGTTTTCAAAATATTTATTCTGGATCTGTGAAAGGGCTCAGAATTCTCACAGGGTGTGCCGTGAATTGGTAGATGGCTCTTGGCCTTTTGACACTTTCTTCTACTGATTCATAAACTTGGGGTCTCTTTCCATGCAGTGTATCTTCTTCAATTTTATTTGTTGGTGTCTATAGTTTTTAGCATGCTCAGTGCTAAAACCGCCCGCTGCGGTTTAACCCCTTTGGTTAAACACCTCCCTCAATATGTACTCTTTTTTGAGGTTTGTCCAAATGGAATTGCTTTCTTTCTTTTTGGATCATTAGTATAGAAACATAACTATTTTTTGTAAGTTGGTTTTGTATCCTGTAACCTTCCTGAGTTTATCAGTTCTGAATGTCTTTGGAGGGAGTTTCTTGGGCAGCCAATAGAAGGCTATTCTGTCTCCAAAGAGACACAATTTTAATTCTTCTTTTCTGATGTTGAATTCCTTTTATTTTTTTTTTCTTGCCTTGTTGGCCTTCCAGTAAGATACACCATGGGGAAATAACAGTCTCTTCAATAAGTGGAAAAACTGTGACCTCACCTTTTCACATTATTGAATGGCTTTTCCTTCCCTCCCAGCCAAAAAATCATCTATCTACTTATTTTTCTCAAAGATGTTCCTTATTACAAAAAGGCCATTTCCCTTGTCAGTCCTTATCCGGCTGCGATCCCGGCTCTATTAACACAGGCCTCTGCGAGCAGGACACAGAATGGCTCCTCGCTCAGTCAGAGCAATTTCAGATTGTTGTCCAGGATTATGTCGGCTCATGCTTCTCTTCCACCCCACCCGATAAACGCATTCAATCTCCACAGCTTCTCCCTCGTCATTCCTTCAATGTCGTGGTCAGTTCTCCCATCCCCAGGCTCTCCTGACCCTCGTGGACAGCGCCTCTGCCCCAGGCCGCCAGGTCAGGGTCCGGCGCCCAGGCTGCTGCCCCGCGGCCGACTGCCTGCCCCGCACCTTCCCCTTCGGCCCCACGCGCTGAACGAGCAGCTGCTATTTTGGCTCCTTCTTCATTTCCTTCACAGTCACTTAATATCATTTCGGACTCCTCGTCTGTAACCTCCCAGTACTAGACGTCCCCTCTGCTCTGCTTAACACTGACATTGATGAAGCCCCGTTACGGGCTTTTATCTCTTTACAAATTTTGCTTCGTCACTGTGTCCATCCCCTTCTTTTTATTTATTTATTTATTTATTTATTTATTTATTTATTTATTTATTTATACATGCACTGGGTACAGTCAGAAGCGTGGGAGGGTGAGAGAATTCACCAGAGCCAGAGCGGAGAGCAGAGCAGGCAGAAGGACCGAAGTACACTGCTGAGGGGAGCAGCAGGCGGCAGGAGAGGTCTGCGTGCCATGTGGGACCCTCCTCCGGTGGCCGGGGAGCAGCCGGGGATCGAACCGGTGCTGCAGAGGCTGCGGGCAGCTTCGAAACCCAGCACTCAACCGCTGCGCCAACAGCCCTCCATCCCCTTCTTCTTGCTCACATTCGTGTCATTCTGGTCTCCCAGGCCCCTGTCTGGGGTGATGACAGGGCTGATGCAGCCCTGAGGTGTGGAATGTGTTTGCAGAGCCTATACCTTGCCATTCCTTCTGTCACCGAGGAGCTCACAGTCGAGCAAAACATGGAACATCCCCCCGTACAGGCACGGGACGTTGTTGGAGCTTGCCTGTTGGTCAGTGCCCCGGCCCTGCTTTTCCCTTGGCTATTAACCTGCGGGCCGCTCAAACCACTGACTTACGGCAGGTGGATGTCACCCCTTCCCTTCTTTTGGTCACTTATCTTGTCTCCATGCCACAGTAGATACCTTTTCAGGATTTCTATGGGCCACAGCTCAGCCCGGTGAACGTTCTTCTCATGTTATTCCTCATCTCTGCTTGGCATTTGCAGTAATGGGCCAGCTTCCCCCTTTTTAAAACTGATAATGGCCCAGCTTATACTTCTAAATCTCTTACTACCTTTTTATCTCAGTGGCACATTCAGCACACTGCCGGGATTCCTTATAACCCCACAGGTCAAGCTATTGTGGAACGAGCTAATGGACTTCTTAAACTTTTCCTTACAAAACAAAAGGGGGAATGATCCTTCCCTCATGCTCAACTTTTGAAAGCTCTATTCACATTAAATCATCTACAGTATAGAGGCACAGATCGGAACCTAGTCACTCCAGTTACACTCCATTTCTCCACACCTAAAGAAAATGATCATAAACCTTTAGAGTTATACAAACAGTTGCCGAATCCTCACTAGTTAGGCTTAGCTCCTTTACTCTCCTGGGGAGAGGGTATGCAGCGGTTATGTCTCCACAGGGTGTTCAGTGGATTCCCGGCCGGTGCGTTAAACCCTACCATGATTCGACACAACCCCACGAACAATCTGATCCCAAATATGCAGAACCTGAGACTCACCTTTCCATCGATGGAGAACCAGTCTTCAAAAAGGAAGTGCAAAAATCCTGATTCTCTGGCCCTAGTGGGGAGATGTCAAATGCAACTTTGCTGAAGTTTGCACCTCCAATCCCTATTTGTTTGCTTATCTCCTCCTCTGCCCTTATGCTCACAGGATAGTATTTCTTTTCCAAAAGGTACTACAGTCACCTCATGCATTGATTCTTTGGTTTTATCTAAACATTCAATTTTCTTTATTAAACAACATAAACAAGCAGGGATTCCAGTCAACCTGACCCGTCCATGGGACGGTGGCTCCCCTTTAAATCTCTTAGTTCAGGCTTTAGACCGAGTCTGCCATGTGAAAAGCTTTTTAGGCACATTGATTGCTGGTATCATGTTCTTGGTCTCCTTGGCTGCTACTGCAGCAATGGCATCTACTGCATTGGCCAAATCATTACAAACTGCCAGTGAGGTACATCAATACTACTCAGGACTTGCTGGAACAGGCGCACATTGACCAGCAGATTGGAACTAGATTAGATGCTCTTGAATCAGCAGTGTTATGGCTTGGTGAACAGCAACAAGCCTTATGGACTTGTTCTCTTCTGAGATGTGATTCCGGATTTACCCGATTATGTGTCACTAATTATACTGCTAAAAATTTAGCTTCATATTCCTGGGATATTCATGAAAAGGATTTGTTACGAGCTTTCAGCTCTCCACTGGCTTCCTCTGTTGATGATCTGCAAGAATGATTGTCAATCCAGTTGGACCAGTTTAAAAGGCAAACATCTCAAGAAACCATTGATGGCTTTTTGGCTTTTTTAGCCCTTGCAAATCCAAACACTTGGCTGACCAGCCTATCCCTGCAATCACTTATTCAATTGCTGCTCGTTATTTTTCTTGCTGGTATCCTCTTTTTAATAGGATGCTCCTGCTATCACCGGATACAAGTCAGAAGACAAGAACAAGTAATGAGGACGCTTTGCCTGGCCTATCGTCCACCTGGAAGCCCATCCTACTCCCCCTCCGCTTGTCTTTCCTCTCTTTAAATAAAATAAAAAAGGGGGACATGAGGGTCTGCTAGACTTAAGTGGCCTGCTCAGCAACCATTATGGTTACCTGCAGTTCTGCATTCCTATACAAATGTCAGAACTGTCCAGTCACAGTCATATGAGCCAAAACTTACAAAGTGCCTTTCATATCAATCAAGAGCAGAAATCTTGATTACTCTGGGAAGTGTGTGCATCAAGAGGTATGACAGGAACACCCAGGGGGCTGAGGACAGATGCATAAACTTACTCCCAACTAATACATCATGAGGAATGACCAGGAATGCCCAGGGACCTGAGGACCAATGCATAACAAGGGACCCCAGAAGCTGATCAGTGGAATGCCTTGTTGATACAATTAGGACCATGGCCGCAGGTCTGGGGTCTAATCTCGATTATAATACCTGCTCATCAAGCTGATAACATGTTTAGCAGACTTGTGTCCCCTCAAACTCTAGATAACATTCCTGAGTTTCACCCACACTTTTCTCCTTGTCCTCCTAACACACATAGCCTATGCTCTAAGATTATTCTATCAATAAAAACGGCCAGGATCTTGCTCTCAGCAGCATCCTGCCTTGTGCAGCCTGCTCCACGACTCCCCTTCTTTATCAGTGTGGTGTTGCATAACGCAACATCCACAATCAATAGAATATATTGGACTCTAATCTCAAACTGTACATAAAAGTCATCTCAAATGAATTAAACACTAAACATAAGAGGTGGAATTGTAACAATCCTAGAGGAAACACAGGAAAGCAATCTTTTTTTTTTTTTTTTGGTTTTGTTTTTTTTTTTTATAAATTTTATTGTTATATTCCCCATACAATTGCAGCCCCCCATTCTGACCCCAATCCCTCCCCTCCCGCCCCCGCCCCCCTAAAAGTGTCTCTGGTTCATAGTTTTTTGTTGATTTTGATTTTCACTTTCTTATAGTTATTCATTTTCCTGGTCCCTTATTTAAGTTTTCTAGATTCCTGCTATGAGTGAGACCATCCGGTATTTTTCTTTTTCTTTTTGGCTTATTTCGCTGAGCATGATCCCTTCCAGCGCCATCCATGTTGCTGCAAATTGCATGTGTTTATCTTTTTTGAATGCTGAGTAATATTCCATGGTATATATGTACCACATCTTCTTGATCCAGTCATCTATTTTTGGGCATTTGGGTTGTTTCCAAAGCTTAGCTATTGTAAACAGTGCTGCTATAAACATAGGGGTGCAGGTGTTCTTTGGAATTGATGTTTCTGTGTCCTTTGGGTAAATACCTAGGAGTGGAATTGCTGGATCATATCTTTACATTGGTGTTGGGAATGATCTCTGGAAAGTGCTACCAAAAGCACAATCCGCAAGAACAAAATAAACACTCCGGGCTACATGAAAGTACAAAGTTTCTGCATGGCAAAGGGAGCAGCATCAGCAGAATGTGAAGGCTCCCAGGGAGTGGGAGAAAAGGTTGCAAACCATATATTTGATAAATGATTAATATATAAGTGTAGAAGGATTTTGACAACTCAGCAGGGAAAAGCTAAATTGCCCATTTTGAAGTGACAAGGAATATGAATACACTTTTCTAAGCCTTTTTCTTCTGTTCACTGCAACACATTGTTTCCACTGGATTTCTTCTATCAGTTAATATCAAGTTACATTTCCCTTTACTTTCAAATCAGAAGCTTCACACACTCCCTGTGCAACCCTAGTCTCTCAGTTCATAACTGGAGGTGGGACATTGGCGGGGGAGTCTGCGTCATGGGCAGAGCTGGTACGCAGCTGAGCTTCCTTGGGAAGGGATGCAGAGGTTTTAAAAGGTCTCGAATACTCATTTTTAAAGGAGTCAGTTTTTTCCAGAAAGGACCTCCACCCATTATTATACCAATTTAATATAAAGCTGCTCATTTGAATTTTGTAAAAGATCTTGAGATGCAACCAAGGGCTTCAAGATAGAGTGTCTTTTCAATGAAGACCTCTATTGGGGATAACCCACACCTGCCGCCACTTTGCAAAGCCCGGTGTCTCCAAGGCTGCTTTCCGCTGCCACCTCTGTCATTTCGAGAACTGTTTCCCTTAATTGCACTTGGTTTTCATTCCTCTTGGGGAACTTTCTAATTAGTGCTTCAATCTCATGTTCTCTTAATTGGCTTGTCTGGTCCATTTTTCCATTATTCAATGTTGGCACAAAGCATGCTTCAGGGACTCAGGCATTCCTGCCAGGTTTCACGATACGTAATTGTTCACAATCAGCCATTATTCTCTTTTTTTATTTCTGTGGTAACAGTTGCAATCCCCCTTTCATTTTTTATTTTATTAAGCTCCTGTCTTTTTCCCCCTGGTCTCACTAAGGGCTTACCTATCTTATCTTTCAAAGAAAAGCTCTCATTTTTTGTGGATTTTTTTTCTACTATCTATTTCATTTATTTGTTGTACTGACATGGGGGGTTGTGTCTCTTTATTGTCCAATATGTGTATATCTGTAGAGTGGAATTACTGGGTCATATAACATTTATGTTCTTAATTTTTAAAAGAAACTTCCACAGCTTTCCACATGAGGGCACTGATCTGTACCCTCACCAGCAGTGTCCAGGCACTCCCTTCTTCCCACATCCCTTGACTCCCAGATGACCTGAGGTGGCCTTATGATTTGACTTTGTTCCCTGGGGATGAGTGAGTCAAGCACTTCCTCAAGGGCCTGTTGGCCATGTCTGTTCAGATCTTCTGCCTGTTTTTTAGTCTGATTGTTGAGGCTTTGCTACTGGGTGTATGAGTTGTTAATATTTTTGGAAATTATGTCTTATGAAATATATAATTTGCAAATACCTTCCCCTATTTGATCAGTTACAGTTTCATTTTGCTGATGGATAATACTTCTTTTATTTAATGAGTTTTAGCTATTTTCTTAAAATCAACAAAGAAACTGTATTTATGTTCAATACAGTACTTTTTCTTGAGATGTAATAATTCTCTTAAGTCCCTGAGAGTCCAGAAATGTTATTGCATCAAGAGATTTATCATGCTAAAAACAGACATATTGCCTAAATATACTTAATATACTTAAATATACTTAAATGATATTTTGGTCACTTAGACGGGGGTTTATATTCCTGCACCTGGAGTCGGGTCCAGGCCGCGCTTCCGCATAGCATGAATAAAAGGGGCGTGCTGGGGTGATGCTGCCCAGGGAGAGGCAACAAAGGTCCAGGGGTGGCTTTTTGGGTGCGGGGGGAGCACCCGCGAGCCCCACGCCCTCAGGGGCCCACGCCGGGCTTCATCCTCCTGGGGACACTCTCCCCCGGGGCTGTGCTGTGTGCGCCCGCAGGGCCTCCTGTCAGGGTGTGTGGGGGGGGGCCTGTGTGTCTGAGCGCACCTGAGCGAGCTCCGCGCCGCAGGGCTCCATCCACAGTGTCCACCAGGCGCAGGGCCCGCAAGCCTCACGGGGCCTCAAGGAGCGGCCCAGACCCCGCCTTGACGCGGACAGAGCGCGGGGCGTGTCCAGCCGCTGCCCGCGGGCAGTTGGGGCCTGCGCGCTGCTCCTGTGGACAGCCCTGGGGGACCCCGCTGGTCGCAGGCGCCCGCCAGGACGTGTCCCGCAGCCGCGAGCCCCTAAAAACGGAGACTCAGCGGGGAGAGGACATGACCACGTGCTGGACGGGCGAGGAGGCCGGGGCGGTGGCCGCGGGAGCCGGAGCTGAGGCCGGCGGCTCGGAGCGCGTGCTGGCCGCGGCGGGAGACCCTGGCCGCCGGGAAGGAGGGGGACGCCCAGGATGAGCTCCCCCGCTCGCAGAGGTGCCCCTTGAGCTCCGGGCGCCCCGCCCAGGTGCCCCGTCCAGCCCCTCGCCCCCGAGCCTGTTCCCCCGCAATGCCCGCGGCCCCGCCCAGGGGGGTCCAGGGCGGCTGCCCTCGCGGGTGGTCCTTGTCCACAGAGGCCGTGACCGCGCAGATGCCAGCTTGACCCTCAGCCCCTCTCATGCTGGGAGGGCCCCACTCACCACGTGCAGGGCATCTGGCCTCCCCGGCCCGGGTCCCACTGTGACCGCGGGGGTCGCGACATCAGAGGGGAAGTGCCTCAGAGGCCAGGAGGCTGCCCGTGAGGGAACTTCTGCGGACCACTGAGAGGACACCCCACTGTCGCCTCTCTCGGCCGAGCACAGAATGGAGAACAGCAGACAAGGCTGAAGGTCAGTGCCCTCCCGCCACAGACTGTCGAAGAGCAGCAAAGAGTTAACAACAGGAACAACTAAAGCAACGACTGAAACCAAGACCATATGAAGTTATCTTACTACATATTTTAAAAACGAGCATATATTTTAAATTATTCAATGGAATTACATATAATTATAAGAATATAAAGGGGCGTGTGCCTCCCAGGTAGCAGAGTGGGTTGAGCGCAGCACTCTGAAGCTGTCCACAGCCTCTGCCCTGTGGGTTCCATTCCTGGCCGGCCAGGGAGAGTCCCACATGGCGAGGCAGATCTCTCCAGTCTCCCCACTGCTCCCCTTAGCAGTGTCGTCGGTCTGTCTGTCTGTCTGTTCTGCCCCAGTTCTGTCTCCAGTAAACTCTCTCACGGTCCCATGCCTCTGGTCTGTACCCCAGCTCTTGTATAAAGAAAAAAATCTAAAAAAAATATGAAGAGGCATATAATGTGAAAACTTAAAATATGTGTCTCATAATGGACTCATGAAGTCAACATCTCTATTACATATAGGTGAGTCTCCTCTTCATCAGAGTCCCCATGGCTGTCTTCAAGGCTTGGTTCCTCAGACTGTATATGGCAGGATTAAAGGTGGGGGGCACCATCGTGTAGAACATAGAAATGACCAGGTCAGACATGGATGGGGTCCCTGAGGTCGGCTTCAGATAAGCAAAGAGTCCAGTGGAGACAAATAGCACCACAACCAGCAGGTGGGGAAGCAGGTAGAGTAGACTTTGGCCTTTCCTTCTGTGGATGGGATCTTCCTGACAGCAGAGAAGATGTGGACATAGGAAATGATGATGAAAATAAAAAAACCCATATCCAATATCACACTAATGAGAATGGGGACAAGTTTGTTAATTAAATCTCCTGAACAGGAAAAAGCCAATAACTGGGGGATGTCACAGAAGAACTGGTGGACCACGTTGGACCCACAGTAGGACAAGGAGAAGGTTCCAGCTGTGTGCATCACAGCATAGAGACCCCCACCCAGCCAGGACACAGCTGTCAACTGCACACACCTGTCCCTGCTCATGATGATGTCATAGTGCAGGGGGTGGCAGATGGCAGCATAGCGGTCAAGGCTCATCACTGTGAGCAGGTGAAGCTCCGCAGTTGCTGAAATAACCAGCATGAAGACCTGGAGGACACAGCCCAGGAAGGAGATGGAGCTGCTGTGCCTCAGAGAGTTGGCAATGGACTTGGGGACCGTGGCCGTGATGAGGCAGAGGTCCGTGAAGGACAGACTCCTCAGGAAGAAGCACATGGGGGTGTGGAGGTGCCGGTCCAGGGTGCTGATGAGGACCATGAGCCTGTTCCCCAGCAGGGTACACAGGTAGACCAGGGAGAAGAGGAGTGGGTGCAAGAAGCCCATGGTCCCCTGGGTGGGGAACCCCAAGAGGACGAATTCTGTCAGAGCTGTGAGATTCGGCACCACTGGAGCCATAATCTGTGTAAACAAAGAGGAATAAAATGCCACCTTCCAGTCTCCCCATGTTGGACCTAAGTATGCGTGTCTATGTGATAACCTCACCATCCATTCACCACTCATCATTCCTTCCTTCCCTTGAGCCTCAGCACCTTTCATCACCTGAGTGGTGCTCTGCTGAGCTATGCACTGTTGCTTGTCCAGTGTAGTCTGCGAAAGGCACTGAAGGCTATGAAGTTTCAACCCACCCCATCAGAACCTGAGCATAGCCTTCCCAGTTCTTTCAATAAAATGACGGGGCGACCACCACTGCAACATTGTGCCCCGATCTTCCTGTCCCCATATCCTCACCCATCTTCAAACAGCCGAGGTCAGCACAATGTCCAAGAAGCTAAACTGTCAACAAGCCTTAGGGACCGTGAGCTATCACAGAACCCTCGGTCTCTCCCCCCAAATCTTTCATTTACTGAGTATCCTCAAAGCTTCAATTTAGAGAAACTCTAACATCCAAAATTTCAAGAGAAATTTATGTAGCTGTGTCTTCCTCATTTGCAGCACACAGCCTCTCCTGAAATGACTTGTCTTACTGTCCAGATCCCTGTCACGCTTCTCTGGGCACTGGAGTCCCTACAATTCCACACTCCCTGAGCTGAGATTGCTGGACCCCTGGACACTAAGTAATTCACTTTGTTATTTTGCCATTCAAACAACCCTCCTCCCATCTCTGATGCCTTAACAACTTTTTCTTGCAGAGTCTCCTCCTGGGTCACATCCACACGTCCCTCCTGCAGGATGGGCTCATCCACCCCCGGGTCCTTCCCTGGCCCCTCTGTCCCCCTCAGACTCATGCACATCTGTGCAGGGAGGAGACTGCTCAGTGGCTGAGCCAGACAGTCTGTGTGTGTGGCTGTCCCTGCCAGTCACAGGGACCAGGGCCCCCCGTGTGCAGGTTCTGTCAGTATCACCCACACGTAAGTGAGGGAGGTGTTAATCCTGTGCTATGTGACATTCCTGCTCTCTCTTTACGGTTTGACCCTCGAATGTTGTGCTCGAGCTCTCTGCTCGATGGAACGTGGGGAGCGACAGTAGGTGCTGGTGGGTGGGTCAGGGGAAGCTGTGACATGAAATGGTTATAATTATTAGAGGACCCAACGGGTCACATTGTACTGAAACAACAAAACAACGTGGGATGAATTCTAGTCAGAGACGTAAAAGTCTTGAATGACTTAAATCTTTTTTGCACCAATGACATGAGACGGGGTGCATCCTTGTTGGACATTGGAACCTATGAGATGACAGCAGCCCTGATGACAGAGCCAGATGCATGTCCACCGGTGGTCAAACTCCACTGCTGACCACCACGTCCAGTGAGAGCTAAACCGAGCAGGAAATGGCCCCTCAGAGAGCCCATGATCTTCTCCCTGACTCACATGTATGTCATTACTGTTTCGGGACTGGAAAGTATAACACCAGCGTTTTTTGTTTTTTTTTTTTAAAGATTTACTTATTGATTTATACAAGCACTGGGTACAGTCAGAAGTGCGGGAGGGTAAGAGAGTCCACCAGAGCCAGAGCAAGGAGCAGAACAGGCAGACTGATGAAGTACACTGCTGAGGGGAGCAGCAGGTACAGCAGGAGAGGTCTGTGCGCCTTGTGGGACCCTCACCCGGCAGCCAGGGATCAAACTGGCACTGCAGAGGCTGCAGGCACCTTCGCAGCCCAGCGCTCAACCGCTGTGCCACCGGGGAGGCACTATTAAATATTTTTAATGAGAGAAAATAATCTACATCCAGCCGGGAGATTTGGTAGCGTTTGAAACTCCGCATTGAGGGCCCTGCTGAGAGATGGTCATGCTGAGAGACCAAGAGAAACCAACCTCCTGCATAAACACCAGGGGTGACCTAAGAGGTGACTGTGTCTTTCCAGCCAGTGAATCTGTAACTCATATTGTCTCAACACTAATTTTTAAAAAGGTGGAGAGAAAGTAAATGATTAAGGGGACCAGGTTATGTCCTTTTCTGTTAACCCACCACGTTCATTAAGAAAATCTCATTGTGTTTAATAACACCAAGGCTCAGCGCCATAACAAGGAAACACAAACACATGATTCAGGTGGTGCCTGGTGTCAGGAGTGAGCTCCGTCTTCCGTGCTGGCCCGGCAGTGACCACTTGTCATACTTTGCTCACGGGGAAGCCTCAGCATGGCAGCAGGTCTGATAGAATCCAGTAGTGACTGTGCAAGTGACCCACTTCCTAGCAGCTGTGATGACACTGTCATCTCCCTACACACAGGAAGCTTCTTCTCTGATCATTGTCAAATGTTACATGTTACTGATCAATAAATAAACTGGAATTTAAAAAAATATCCATACGTCCAGATGTGGGATTATATAGCTAAAGATTTTGATGGTTTATATTTAAAACCTTTATGTAATAAGCTTAAAATTATGTGAATCTAAATGTATTTTCAAAGGGAAACTTGACGGCCACGTAGTATATTTGGCTGCTGGATTTTTCACTAAACTGATACACTGGGCTTTTGCTATGTTTCAAGGTGAAAAACCTACAATTTTCTATAAAAGGAAATAATTGCCAAATATTTGGGCTTGTCACTGAAGATTGGTTTGGAATTCATAACCTTTTCTCTGAGTAAGATGTGGGATTAACAGACCTTTCTGGACAGAGAGCGACATGGTGCAACTTCTCTTTAGAAGCCTCCGTCTGGCTGCTGTGCAGAATCAAGAGGGGAAGGTGAGAGGTGGGAAGATACATGTAGGAAATTAGCACAGATTCTAGGGTGGAAAAATTTGGTAGCTTTATGGGGTGTGATCAGGAAAATAACAGGAAGTCGTTTGATCTGGATATATTTAGAGGTGGACTTTACAGCACATCCTAATGTAACATCTGGGTTGTAAGAAAGGGGTGAGGATGCCACCCAACATTTCAGACTGTGAAGCATGTGAAGGAGAGATGCGGAGGGCCTGCTACTATCCCTAGATGGATTTCTCACTCATTTGATACAAATTTATGATGCAATTTTTTCAAGTAAAATTTACTAAAGGCATTAATAGATATGTGTGAATGTGTGTATGTTTGTATATAATAGTATAGTGTGTGACACTGACTCCAGACCCCTGTGCCTTACCCAGCTCTGTCCTGCCCCCTGAGTGGTGGGACATGCGGGCTTTGTTCGTGGGGCTGCCCCAGTGGGCATAGCCAGAGGCCAGTGGGAGCAGGAGGCTGAAAGGGCTGGCAGCAGCAGTGGGGGTTTCCTGCCCTGGTACCCTATGTGTGTGGGTGGGAGATGGTGGGCACAGCTCTAGAGGTGGTGGCAGAGGGGGGATTCCTGCCAGTGGCAGGCAGCCTTCAGACGGCCCCTCCCCCAGAGCAAGCCAGGGTTAAGCACAGGAGCCCCTAGGGCTTAGGCTCCCCCTCCCCTGCCCCCAGAGGAGCTGCTTCTGGGCAGCTCCAAGGCCGCCCTGCAGTGGGTGCCACGGGACAGCTTGGCTGAGGCCACCTCGTGGGCTAGGGATGATAGCTATGGGGGCCTCAGCTGGGTTTGAATGGACCCCACCTGCCCTGGCAGGCTCCAGGAGGCTGCTGCTTGAGGACAGGGCCCAGGACACCCTGACAGCTGTGTCCACTGCAACCAGCAGAGGGAATGGCAGAGGGTGACAATAGGTGGGCACTTCACCACCAGCCCCCGTTAGTGTCATGGACAAAGGCCGCAGCCAGTCTGGCAGCAGAGGCTCTCTGTCCCCCCCACACCACCCCAGGGCATGCAGCCCACTGGGGCTACAGCAGCAAGTTCCCCTTTGAGACCTGTCATGCTGCTGTCTGTCTGGCACCACCTCCTATTGCTGTTGCCTCCTTCTAGTCCAGCCTGGAATTCAGACTGTGGCTGTGCCTGTTGGGGTGTCACCTCAGAGGGGAGCACCCCTTGCGAGCACCTCCCGATGCCACTGTGAGTTGGATCCTGGCCCAGTGCTTGTGGCTGTGCCCCATCTCCAGGCCCTCCCTGACAGGACTGTACCACCTTGCACGGCAGCCTTAATTTGGGACTATTGGACACAGCGGACACTATCTGGGGTGAACAGCAGCCACTGAGCCCTTAGAAACTCCTTATTTCCCTGCTCTCCTGTTCGTTAAAGAAACCTCATTGCTGTTCCCTGAGCCTGAGTGGTTGCAATTGAGCACATGGGTGAGAACCACAGACAGTGCCCTGTGCTCTACCTCAGCTCTGTCCTTCTGAGAGGGGGCCAGGGAGGAAGGGCCCATACCTAGTACAGGAACCTGCAAACACACAGGCTGCACACACACACTACATGACTCATGATCTGTTTTCTTTGAACTAAAGCTCTTGTTTTAAACTGAGATCCTGCCCTGCTGATGCCCCAAAGAGTGCCGGACACTGACGCCCTTTGATGTACCAGGGGCAGGATACCCAGGAGGCTGACGGCAAGTTCTGGGGCTGAACAGGACGGACACCAGGAGGGTCAGCTGTGACGGGCTGTTCTGGTGGGCTGTTTGCTCGGAACATAAAGGTTTGTCAGTGCAGAGAGCACCCGGAGACGCACAGGAGAGAGACGTGTGGAGAAAGCCCCTTGCTTCTTGGCTTTGGACTTGCACCAAGAACTTAGAGACGTGGAAGGAAACACCTGGAAGAGACACCGTGATGGCCTGAGATGGACCCCCTGCCAGGGAGCTGCACACATGGTGCAGCAGACCTCTTCCTACTTGCCCGCTGCTCCCCTCAGCAGTGTATTTCAGTAGATCTGCCTGTTATGTTCCCCACTCTGTCTCCGGTGAATCCTCTCACCAGCCTCCCCACCACCTCTGGCCTATACCCCATCTCTTCTATGCATAAATAAATCTTTAAAAAAAAAAGTTTGCTTAAATCCAGTAAAGTTCTTTTTCCCCTTCTCTTAAATAGACAATTGGAAATACGGATATGTTACCTAGGCTTTGTCTGGAATGTTGTGTTTCCAGAAACCAGACTGATCTCAGAGGCTGCAAGACAACAATAAACTGGCACCTGTTTTAGGGGTACAAGGGTCTGTCATGAGGGTAAAGAAGGCAACCCCTTGGCAGGTCCAGAAACCCCAAATGTCATGGGAGCCTCATGAGGAATTTTCCCAATGATACAGGTACTGCAGGCCAATTCTGGAGGTGAGAACTTGGCGTGGTCCTGAGCCCTGACTCCTGGCTATTAGGAGCTCTCAGTCTGAGGGTTCCTGTATGAAGGTCTGACAAAGCAAGATTAAAAAGTCTGCATAATAATTTCTGTTCCTGATGAATTCATGCAAACTGACTGTGGCAATGTAGTGTCTGGGTGAGGCCGGGGGCTGATAACCAGTACTGGAGGCTGAACATAATGGATACCAGGAGCACCAGCTGTGACGGGCTGTTTGCTGTAACTGACTGTGTGTGACTGATTATAACGAGGCCAGCTGGAGATGAGATGGGGAAACAGGCCCTTCAGGGTGCGATGCCCCCCCATTTTCTCAGATCAATGGCCTGTAATCTGAGAAGTGAAAGTGTTACAGGGAATCCCTGATATAAAATGGGTTGCCTGACTGTGGGTCTTCACCCGCGCGCTTAAAAGGGACCTATTAATACTCCACTGCAGGCACACACAAAGGTTAATAAAAGGTTTATTTACAAGGGAAGGGGAAATGAGGAAATGTACAACTCGGGAGAAAAGAGGGAGATAAAGTATTAAATGCGTCTTACCCGTGTTCGCTGACCTGGAATCCCAATGGCACACTGAGAAGCGGTGGTGAGCCAAGAGCCATGAAGACAAGGGACGCCCCCCCCCCCGCACCCCGCAAGGACCATGTGTCTGGTTTTATACCAAACCTGGCTGCTTAACTCCACCCTCAGGTCCCAGCAACCCTCCCTTGTGTGATGATGGGATTTGTAGTTCCTAGTGTCTTCACAGCTTTGACTGGAGTGGGGGTGGGGTCCACAAAGCCTGTATGGAATTAGCTCAGTACATCCTTTCCCCCCAGCAATTCCCCCCTTTCACTTTTTGCCACCATTTCCATGGTGATGAAGATCAGTTATATGGATGCTGGGATACAGTCTCAGATGAAAATTTTTCAGGGTTCCAGTGTGAAAGAAAACCAGTCTTTCCAGGTATAGTCCATTGTGGAAAGCAAAAGTCCTCCATTCCTAGAAAAAGAGTTCATCAGTGCAAGCCAAAACAAAAAACAAAAACAAACAAAAAAAAATCTGGAGGCATTAGTCAAAACAAGACAGCAAACATGTCAAAATCACAAGAAAAAAGCTTAAAATTGGTTCAAATTATGTAAAAACCATGTTCTCTCAACCTTGAGCCCAAATTCTTTCAACGGCATAGCAAAAGTTTGCAAACTAAATCTACTTGTAAGCTATATTACCTATTTTTGCATAAAATCATAGGGCAGAATAACTAAACAGCAATTTTAGCTGGCTTTTGGAATACTCCATATAGGATCAGAGTGAACTCTTGACATTTGGTCCATGTAGGCTTCAGGAACAAAGTTGGTCTCATCAGACTCCACCTGGGCTTTCCTCTTCTTGAGGGTACCAGGACTTTTTCATTTGCCAGGTTGTCCAGTCCTGCCAATGGAGGCAAGCTCCCTCACCTTCTTTGGAGGTCTCTGGAACACTATGAACAAAGCAACAGGTTCTCCTCTTCTTGGTTCAGCTCTGCTTCAACTTCCTGGAAGAACTCCACTCAAAGCCACACAATGAAACTCATGTCCAATTTTTTTAGTTTAAGCAGACAAAATCCCTACAGAAGTTATGCAAAAACAGTCTCTGAGATAAGTAGTAAAAAAAATTACTACCACTATTTTTATGCTGTGTTGGTATCAAGGGGAGAGAAAATGTGAACACAAGTTAGCTCTGCTGAAAAAAGAAAAAAATCAACATTGCTGCACATCCTGGTCAGTCAAAACAAAATTTTTGTGGATTCAGAACAAAAGGCAAAAAAAAATTTGCCGGTATTATGTCAAAACTTAGTAAAAATCAGGTGAATCTCCAGATCAATTTAGTCCTTTGTAGGAAATTTTTACACTCAACAATTCCATCACTAGGAATCCGTTGAGGCCTTTTACCCCTATTTTCTCCAGAAACAATTTCTGTCGATAAACAATTGAAGTATACAATATTACAAGGCGACAATCACCATTGACAATTTACATACATAATCAGGTCAAGGTGTTACCCGCTTTCCCAAGTGACAATGCTTCCCTTCTAGTTTTCTCTACTAGGTAAGCCAAATAGGACAAATTCATCTAATACCTTTCCCAGGAGGAAAGGGAGGAAATGTGGAGTGTCTCAGGAGCTCTACTGAGGTTCCACAAAATTTCCTTGCATAGGCCAATGACAGGCTACCAAATTTGTACTTGAATTTAGATTTCTGGGAAGCTTTGCCATAAATATCAGAAAACAGCAAGAAACAACAATATTCAATCTTATGAAGGCACCGGCTTAGTTCAGTTTTATAATGTTGACAATCAAACCATAACCTTTAGCTTTTCCTCATAACTGAAGACTTTTTTTTTCAATGTCTATAGGAATTATGCATACCAGTTTGTCAACCACTAGAGGCCAAGACAAGGACACAAGGAAAGGACATACAGACATACAACATATAGACACAAAGAGCTCTTTAGTAACGATTTATCACGCATGGGGTATCTTATACAACTGCAGTTTCACTCAGACCAAAGTAACAAAAACAAGCAGAAAATCAACCTTGAAGTTAAAAAAAAAAAGCAAAAAGTTAAAAGGAAATACCAAAATCAAGATTGAAAGTCTATCTGTGTAAAAAAAAAAAAAATACTGCCAGCATATGCATGATTCTAGATGTTATTTCACATCTCTTAAATTTTGAAAGGAAGAAGATTGGTTTGATCATGTTAGTCATCTTAGGGTTTCTTCAGAAAAGTGAATCCGGGCCTCCCCTGGTGGCACAGTGGTTGAGCGCTGGACTGTGGGGCTGCCCGCAGCCTCTGCAGTGCCGGTTCAATCCCCGGCCAATGGGGAGGGTCCCACATGGCATGACAGACCTCTCCTGCCGCACCCGCTGCTCCCCTCAGCAGTGTATTTCGTCATTCTTCCTGTTCTGTTCCCCGCTCTGGCTCTGGTGAATTCTCTCACCCTCCCGCACTTCTGACTGTACCCAGTGCTTGTATAAATAAATAAATAAATAAATAAATATTTAAAAAAAAAATCCAGAAAAGTGTATCTTTGGACATCCTGCAACAATAACTGGAAAAGAAGTCAGTAACATTCAAGTTTTTGTCTTTTTCTTAAATATACATCTCAAGTCCTCAATGAGTTCACAAGACCAGTGGGACTTTGTCTCTGGGTCAGTTCCTTCTGGTGCTTGCTTAACTCTGGAATGATGTACCCAGGGTTTTATGCCTGCAAGTTTCAAAGAAGTATGTATGCTCAGCAAAACGTCATGTGGACCAGTGCATTTTTCTGACAGCTGGTTTTTGGCATGCCCACTCTGCCAAGTCTTGAGTAAGATCTGCTCTCCATGTCGGAAGAGATACAATGGTTGATCAGGAGGCATAGAGATCCTTAAGGTTGCAAAGTTGTGCCAGAACCTCCTGGCTATGTTTCGCATATTGTATGATCCGGCAATCTTGTGCTATTTCTGCACCGCCTTTCCGAACTGAGGCCTGGAAAGGTCTTCCAAACACAGTTTCAAAGGGGTTTAATTGTAGCCCACTTCTAGGTGCTACTCTTATCTGGAGGAGGGCAAGGGATAGTACTTGGTCCCAACGAAGGTGTGTTTCTTGGCACCGTTTTGCCAAGGTTTTCTTTTAGGCGTGGTTCATTTTTTCCAGAAGACTGTGGTCTCCATGCAGCATGGAATTTCCAGCTGATCTGTAACACATTGCTTACTGCATGAGTAAAGTCAGAGATGAATGTTGGCCCATTATCACTCTGGATGGAGCTGGGCAACCCAAAGCGAGGGATTATCTCCTTCAGCAGCTCTTTTGCCACCTTGGAAGCTTTCTTCGTCTTTGTGGGAGAAGCTTCCACCCATCCGGAGAATGTGTCCACAAAATCCAGTAGGTATTTGAAACTGCCTGTTTTTCTAAGTATTTGTGTAAAGTCCACCTGCCAGTCCTCAAAAGGACACTTGCCCCGATATTGAACCCGAATGGCTTTAGGGTGGGAGTCAGTCTTGGGGTTATTCCTGGCACATAGTTGACAGCCCCAGGTGTGCTATTTTATGTAAATATGGGTCCTTCAAATATGGGCGCACTGTTTCTAATAAGGCATCTCTTCTATAGTGAGATCCTCCATGAAGACGTCTTAGCATTGGATATACCAGGGCCTCAGGGAGGAGTATCATCCCATGGGAGTTTACTCTCCAAGTGGAGCTGGGGTCAAACTCAGTAAATCCCCATGCACAAGCTCTCTCCTCATCCCGCTCAGTGTAGTCAGGAGCATACTGAGTCAGGTCCACAAGAGGGATGAGTGCACTCTGAGGAAAGGGGAAATGAGGGAATGTACAACTCAGGGAGAAAATAGGGAGATAAAGTATTAAATGTGTCCTACCCGTTCCGCCGACCTGGAAACCCAATGGTACTCTGAGATCTAGCCGCGAGCCAAGAGCCGTGAAGCCAAGAAGGGGGCCCCCAAGACCCATGTGTCTGGTTTTATATCAAACCTGGCCGCTTAACTCCACCCTCAGGTCCCAGCAACCCTCTTTTGGTGGTGATGGAATTTGTCTTTCCCAGTGTCCTGATGGCTTTGGTCTGGAGTGGGGGTGGAGTCCACAAAGCCTGTATGGAATTAGCTCAGGACTTCCTTTCCCCCTAACACTTTGATGGGCACATGTTTTAATATTTGGTAATTAAGCATATGGCTTTGACAGGGAATTAGCAATAAAACATAAAGCAACCCTATTCAACCCCTTTTGCTGCTTTAGATTTCACCATAACTTACAATTTAATTGTCAGAAATTCTCTTAAGAAAATGTAGCTTCCGTGTTTAGCCTTTGGGGATTTGGGGTTCCCTTTTTGGTAATTTACTTGACACTTATTGATATAAGAGTGTTAAGTCATAAAGTGCATGCTTTGAATTGTTTCTGTCAGTAGAGACTTCCAAATTTAACAGATGCAGACAGGTGAAGACCAGGAAGAGGGAATGTAAATCGCATATAGGAAAGTATCCACTGTGGCAGGAAAACAGAAATCAAATGGTATCTGGTGAGGTAGTGTTAAATAAGGTTAAAATTAAACCCACACCTTGCCCAGCAGGAAGGTTTGGGAGGCTTGAACACAGAGAGAACTGATAAGGCTGCTCTGGGTCCCAATCCGTAAGATGGATCCCTTTGACCAGGAATGTGGAGGCAAGGCCAGGACACATTCTGGGTCAAAGATCAACCCCCCAGGATCAGACACCCCTGCACTAACAGCCCAAAACTTACTCCCCAAAGCAAAACTGACAAAACTAGTTATAAAAGGGAGCCCAAAATCTTTCTTCACTTGCAGATCTTTCCTGTCTCCCCAGCTGCTTCATTAGCAGTGTATTTGAACAAATGTGCCTTTTCTGTTCTCCAGTCTGCCTCTGGTGAAATTTTTCACCCCTGCACCTCTGGCCTGTCAAAGTATCATTAAGAATTTGAAAACCAAGCTCCCACTCCTTACCCAGCAGGCAAGTAGGGGAGGCTGGAATGATAAAGGGAGTGGATGGGACTGCCATGGAAACATGGTCCTTAAGCTGGTGAAGCCCAGAACTGATGACCCTCTATGCTGATTCAGATCATCAGTCAGGACACACCCAAGACTAGTCACCCTAACCAGTCAATGGTTCTAAAGCGTAGAGACTTGGGACCCAAATTCTGAGCAGTACACCCTTCCTGTTTTGCCCTCTGCTTCTTTTAGCAGTGTATTTCAATAAATTCACCTGCTATTTCCCATCTCTCTCTGGTGAACTCTTTCTCCCCTGCAACAGGGCCTCCACCTTGATTCTTCCCCACAACATTCTATATCAATAATCTTTGTTAGATAGAGTGGTGTGATTTCTTATAAAAGAAGATGGAACCTAACCTCTTCAACTACACCAATCTTCTATCTACCCAAACCTCTACACTTTGTTCTCAGAATTCAGCAAATAGAAATGAAACTTTTAAAAAAAAGCAAATAGCAATTACATCTACCAAGTTGCTCAGGATAGGAACTTTGGCAGCATCTTTAATTTCTGTCTTTCCCTCACTTTCTATACCCATCCACATCAGTCCTATTAGCTAACAACCTGTGCAATGCACCACTCTGACCCACTCCTCTTTGTCTCCTGCAAGTTTCTTGGTTGTTTTCCTGTTGCATTCTTGATCTCCTACAATCTAGTTTCCCCAATGCAGAGAGATTTTTCTCAAACACAAATTATTCAATTCACTCCACTCTCCAACACCTCTCTCCATTTTCACAATTAGCATGAAGTTCTGAGTGACTAGTTTCTGTGAATATCTTTGACCTTATCTCACAATTCTTTCTTCTTTGTCCACATGAAACACTGACCTCCTTTTTCTTACTGCAGGGTCATTCAGTCATTTCTGCCTCTCTGTGCTCCCCTCTGCAATTGTGCTTTCTCCCAAACTTTGCTGTATGCATCCTGGTCTGTCAATAGAGTTCATATTGTCATTTATTGAAGTCTTATAATTTCCATGAAAGAATAATGTTTTCATAGCTTTACAGATACATACATTTTATTAAAAATATCCTTAAGGGTTTCATATTTTGATGTTATCCTGAATGGTATTGAAAATTCAACTGGTTTGTTTCGATCCTTTTTACAGATCCTATAACCATGTGGTATTTCTCTGTTGGATTATTTTAAAACTTATATTGCTTTTTTTTTTTTCCCTGTCACTGAAAAGTCATTTTTATCACATTCTCTCTATATTTTAATCACTAGAACACTATCAATTCTACAAAAGTACAGTGTAGTTTCTCAATAATTAGTCATTGTTTCTTTTGAGTGAATATCATATATAGGTAACCTTGGAAAAAATGATTGACCTCTCTTCTCAAAATCTCCTTCCTCAGATACTTATTAATGTATTTGTAAGTGCACATATTGATATATGTAATATATATAGAATTAAAACAATGATACTTATACTTCCTGATATTTATCACTATTAAATCAATTTTGGTAAAAGTGTTAAAAGCATCGTAAAAAACGAAGTATTCTGAATTTCCCAACATTTTTGTTTAGTATTTAAGCACATTGGTATTGTTATGACCTATTGTGTTTGTAGTTTGTTCCTTCTCAAAGGAAATATTGTGTATATAGTATTATTATTTAATGTTATTTTTCTACTAAACTAGACTCCATGACACAATTATAGCCCCCCAAAAGAAAGACATGCTGAAAAAGAAATCTGAAATTACCTCTTGAAAATTTTAGAATTTAAACCTTACTAGTTAACTCCAACAGTAGTAACTGTGCCTCCTTTTTAAAAAAAAAAAAAAATTAAGATTTATTTTATTTATACAAAAACTGTGGTAAAAGCCAAATTCGCGGGAGGGTGAGAGGATTCCCCAGAGACAGCCTGGAACAGAACAGGCAGACTGACTGAAATCCACTGCTGAGGGGAGCAGCGGGCGGGGCAGGAGGGGTCTGCGCGCCACGTGGGCCCTCGCGGGCGCGGCAGAGGCTGTGGACAGCTCCCCAGCGCGCGCCCAACCGCCTGCGCCCCCTGTTTGCTGTTCTCCCCACAGTGTGAGCGTGACAGTAAAGCATCTGCACAAGGCAGGGGCAGGATGGGGGCGCCTGGAAAAGCCAAAACCCAGGACGGGATTGCTCAGGACAAATGAAAGGGCCTCCCGGGCATTCCAAGGGTTGTCGTTAAGCGGCAGCTTCTTCCTTAAAGCTGAGAAACCGCTGGCGGTTCCCTCTGCCAATGGCTGTGGCCTCTGGCTCTGACGCCACAAAGAGCCCTTGTGACGGCACCGGCACCGCCTGCATCAGGCCCGCCCGGACTGCGCCTGTGTCCTCAGGAGCCGGGAAGCTCTGGACAGTGACCTGTGCACTCCGGACGCCGAGAGAGAGAGAGTGAGAGCCTGTTTTGGGGTATTTGGTTTTCTTTGGGTTTATTTATTGCTTTACTTATTTAGTTATTTGTTTAGGCTATTTATTTTAGTTATTTTACTTTTTTTTCTTTGTTTTTTCCATTATTTTCCTTGATTTTTTTTTTTTTGTATTTGCTTATACTTTTTTCTATTTTTTTCTTTTTCCTTTTATTTCCTTGTTTATTTTCCTTTATTGTTTTGTTATTGGCTTTTTTTTTCTTTTTTATGTCAGTTTTTAGTTTTTTGATTTTATTTTTTGAATGATTTCCCCCATTTTCCCTTCTGTTCTTGTTTCATTGCTTGTTCTTTCTTCCCCTTTGTCGTTTCTCTGGTTTTTTGTTCGTTTGTTTGTTTTTTCCAGTTTTTAGTTTCTAATTGTGGTTTGTTCTGTTGTTTATTCTATTGGTCTTTGTTGTTCTGTTTTGTTCTTCAATTTAGTGGTTAGTTTGTAATTGGTTTGTTATATTTTTACATTTTTGTCTCATTTGTAATTTTTTTGATTGTGTATTTTTATTTATTTGTAGTGTAGTTAGTATTGCTAGTAAGGTTAGTGAAGTTAGTATTGCGGGTTGAGTTAAGTTAGCATTGTTAGTATTTAGTGAGGTTTAGTGAATACTTTTTGAGTACTGTTAATACTAGTACATTTGTTAATATCGTAGGAGAGTCAGTTGTCAGTGGAGGTAGCGCAAGGGCTGTGAGCACAGTCAGGGTTGGTGAGTGTAGTTGGCGTAGTCCAAGTGCACAGGTGCTATGTGCAATCGCCTCAGTCCCCAGGGACATAAAGTAAAAAGCTACCAGGCGTTGCGGGCGCTGGGGTGGGGCACCCACACCAAGGTTATGCTGGCGCTGCACGCGCTCATGGGCATGAAGGTGCTCATCAGGGAAGTCCGCAAGTCCGAGCTGCCTGACCTCCGCCTCTTGGCCCGCGAGATGGGGTGCATGAAGGCCCTTCACCACCCGAACATCGTGGAGCTCTTCCAGGTGGTGGACACTGGGCCGAAGCTACAACTCGTCATGGAGTACGTGCAGAGGGAAGACCTGCAGGACTTCCTGAGCGAGCGTGGGCACCTGGAGGAGAGCGTGGCCTGCCAGCTCTTTCAGCAGATCCTCGTGGCCCTCAGATACTACCATGCCAAGGGCATTACACACCGGGATGTAAGGCCCCGAGAACGTTGTGCTGATCTGAGAAGGAAAAGTCAAGCTGGCAGACTTCTGGCTCAGCGTCCAAGGCTTCCCCCAGGCACTGAGCACGTGCTGCTGTCAAGAGAACACAGGGCCCCTGAGGTCTACCTTGGCCAATGGTACAACGGCCCCAAGGTGGACGTGTGGAGCCTGGGCATATTGTGACCGGCATACTGCCCTTCAGGGTGCCAAGCCTCAGGGCGATCAGGGAGCACGTCCTGGGCGGGAACGTCCACCTGACCTCCTACCTCACAGTCCAGGGCGGGGACCTGCTGGCCAAAATGCTGGCACAGGACCCCTGGAGGCGCAGCCCCTGGAGAGCATCCAACAGCATGCCTGGGTAGCAGAAAGAGCGAGGGACTCCTGCCCTTCAGCGAGCCGTCCCTCAGCCCCCAGGACTCAGCCATAATCAAAGCTATGGAGTGCCTGGGCTACCAGAGGCAGGAAATTCGGGAGGCAATTGATGCTAACAAGTACGACTAGGTCATGGCCACCTACCTGATTCTCCACTCCAGGAAGCAGGAGGGGGAGGAGGACCACAAAGAAGAGGGGGAGGAGCGGCCGAGGCACATCACCTTCCGGGAGCCTGGTGACCCCGATTCCAAGGACTGCCCCCCCCACCCCCCACAACCTGAGGTTTCGGGGAATACCCCAAGCCAGTTATCCTGCGAAAGTACCCAGTTGAAAAGAGCGGAAAGGATGCCCCCACCCCACCTCCTGCAGCCTGAGGTTTTGGGGAATACCCGAAGGCCAGGTATCCTGCGAAAGCAGGAAGTCCGAAAGAGGGGAAAGGATGCCACCCCGGACAACAGGGTCATCTCCGCCAGGCACCTGAGCTGGAGGACGCCCAGGAGCACACCACTGCTGCAGGTCCTAGCGCCCTGCTAGAGGACACCCCAAAGGGCAGACCCTCCGCGCTAGGCCCAGAGCTGGAGGACGCCTGGGGGGACACCAGCACCTCTGTGGTTGGACCCCAGCAGGAGGACACCAGGGAGCACAGCAGCACCTCGGTGTCAGTCCTCCAGCTGGAGGACGCTGGGGAGCACGGCAGCACCACTGAGACAGGCCCGCAGCTGGAGAGGGACCAGGAAAGCAGGGCCAGCACGATCAGTCCAGCTCCCCAGCCCTCCAGCACCACCCTAAGACCTCCCCCAAGACGTGGCTGGCCTTTCAGTGCAGTGGCCCCTTCAGCAATCATCAGGGCCAGAGACAGGGTATTAGAAATTATCCTGGAATTTTGTTGCTGCTGTGCAGCATTGGAACTGGAGAGCAACAAAGATTGAAAATAGCACCATACCCGGCAGAAGACCCCCACCCCCAAAGCACAACCACTCAGTGGCCATGGGGAACAGGAGTACACCAGGGAAGGTTGAGGCTCTGGAGAGGCTCCGGGGCTGGGCCCAGTCAGATGGGCCAGGAGCAGCATGAGACTCACAGGACTGCAGCATAGAAGTCTGGGCAGCACTGATGTCCCTGGAGCAGAGCAGGTGAAGGGCCAGGCAGGCAACGAAACTGGTGAAGCACCTGGAGGGGAGCAGAGCGGGTGAGGGGTGGGGTGTGGAGGGGTTGGGGAGAGTTGAGCAGGTACAGGACCAGGAGAGGGGTGTGGGGCTGTGTGGGCAGAGCCTCCAGAGGCCCCAGGGCCAGAGGCGGGGAACCCTGGACCACTCTCCCCCATCTTAGGTTCTGCCCCCTTGGTGGGAGAGACCTGCTGCTCACTCCTGGGCACATGGATGGTGCAGAGGATGCAGGAGCTCTTGCGAAAGCTTAGGTCCAGGTAGTAATACGTGCACATTGCAAGGAGCAGATAGAGAGGCTCTCTAGCTCCCCTTAAGAAAGACTCGGGGACCAGTATATTAGAATCCAAATGGGACTCTCCAAGGTGGGCAGAGGTTATTCACAGACCAGCCCTACTCCTCCACAACCTGCTCAGCTGGAAAATCCGCACATCTTCCTGCTCCATGAAGCCTAGGCTATGATCAATCTCAGTCCCGCAGCGAGCACAACTAGGTGTCCAGTGTCCCCTGGACTGAAGCTGCAACTCGTCATGGAGTACGTGCAGGAGGGATTTTGCAGCTTGGGATTCTTACACAGTGTCAGTCCAGCTGGAATTTCTCCTTTTAAAAATCCTCTCCAGATGGCCACCCACCCCTCCTCCTCCCTGGATTCAAACCCCCCAGTGTGACCTTAGCCAAATTGGAAACATATCACCTCATAGATGCAGGCTTTGGACAACATTCTCTGCCAATTAAATCACTGGATACAGGAATGAAAAGCTACAGTGGCTATCTACCTTTTTTCATTATTGTTTAGATGGTGTTCAATTCCCTTCTAAAACTAAGGTTTTGCTAAGTCTGGTAAATGCAAGTGAGGTGAGGTATGTGTGTTTGAAAAAAGAAAATATGGAAGCGGGATATTCTGAAGGGCCTTAAGATAATGTAAAGCAGGATGGGTAAAATGAAATGGCATTAGAAAGAAAGCAAGCAAAAGAAAGTGTTGAAGGTCTGAGAGGGAGGTTTTGGTGAGAAATCGTGTGTACTCAGGTGTCTCCCCCTCCTCCAATACATTCATGGGCTTGCTCATCTGACCAGCAAAGCCCCCTCTGACTGACCCTTCGTCAGCCGAAGCTGGGACCAGGACATCCAAACATGGACCAGCTGTCCCTTACTACCATGGATCCTTCCCATAGTAGGCCCAGTGATCATGATCATGCTTTTCTTTGTTTCTACACCCTGTTTGCTCTGCTTTATCCAGAAAAAGCTCTCTGACATGAGCCTTCACTCTCCCAGACCCGGGAAAGCCATTCCTGTTATTGACAGATGAGCAACAGGGCGTTGCTCTAGGGGTTCTAGGCCAACCTGGGCCAGTCCAGTGACCAGTTGCTTATTTCTCTAAACAAATGAATCCCACAGTAAGAGGATGGCAGCCCTGCCTGCGTGCACTTGCGGCAGCTGCTCATCTCACTAGACAAGCCCTAAAACCCACACTGGGCCAACCTGTAAATGTTAGTTCTCCACATCGGCTCCAGGACCTGCTCATTCACCAGGCTCTCTCCCCTCCATCGATTTCTACTCTCTTTGTCAAAGACCCTCTCATCTCCCTCTCCCAATCCTCGACTCTCCATCCTGCTAGGCTTCACGGGTGTTCCACTCCCTAACGCAGATAACACCTTCTTCTTACTACGGTGGACACCATCACCAGTCGCACAATGGACCTGCCTTTATCTCAAAGATTACTCCACAGGTCTCCTCCCTGGGCATCACCTGGAAACTACACATTCCCTCCCGACTGCAATCCTCTGGTAAGGGAGAACGGGTAAATGGTCTGACCAGAGACCACCTAGCCAAACTCTCCACTGAGCCCGCAAATCCTGGGTGGAGCTGCTCCCACTGGCTTTAATGCACCTCCGAGCCACTCTCTGTGGCCCCTTGTTCCAGAGCCCCCTTGAAAGGATGTATGGCAGACCTCCTCTTACTAACCATGAGCTCCCCATCCAACCTACACCATTGTCTGGATATTTTCCATACTTTTCTTTGCTCAGAGAGCTACTCCAAGAACACGCAGACTTGTCTGCCACAACCTGTGCCTCCGTCCCCTGATGCACCTGTCAACCTGCTGTGTCCTGGAGACCAGGTTCTTCTGAAAGCCATCTCTCTAAAACCACTTCCGCCAAAGTGGATGGGTCCACACACGATCATCCTGAGTACACCAACAGCTGTCAAGCTCTTGGGCAACACATTCTGGCATCAGCTGTCCAGGGTCAAACCGGTCCCTGTGGACAAGCAGTATGTATGCAAGTGCTGGGCCCAACTTGGGTTTGCATCAATGCTTCCCTGGTCCACATCCCACTCAGCCTAAAGAGTAGAGGCCCTCTGATTCTCCTTCCTCTGTTTCTTTTCTTTTTTTTTTTTTAAGATTTATTTATGCAAGCACTGGGTACAGTCAGAAGCACAGGAAGGTGAGAGAACTCACCAGAGACAAAGCGAAGAGCAGAACAGGCAGACTTGACGAAGCACACTGCTGAGGGGAGCAGTGGGTGGCAGGAGAGGTCTGCCCGCCATGTGGGACTCTCACCTTGAGGCCAGGGATTGAACCGGTGCTGTAGGGGCTGTGGGCAGCTTCACAACCCAGAGCTCAACTGTCAACCACTGCACCACTGGGGAGGCCCCTCTCCTTCCTCTGTTTCTAATCCCATCTCTTCAAGCCACTTCCAGTTCTTCTGTCTATGCCCAGCAATTCCAGATCAGCACAGCCTCGGGCAAAGTATTACCACTCATAGGGCTTCTTATCCTAATCTCCTCATTTTTTCTTTTTGCCCCATGCTTACTCCGTTTCATACAACACCAGATCCAAGAACTGTCCCATACCACCTTTAACCAACTCCTTCTCCACCCATATCCTCACATCCCTTCAAAGACTATCTCATAACCAGGCCTGAGCCCCCACCCTGGTCTTCGCCCCTGTCCAGCAGGAAGTAGCCAAAGAAAGAACCATTGCCCCTTTTCAACAAAAGGCTGGTATGAAAGGCTGATGCAGGGGCCAGGAATGGGGAAGCCCACATACAAACAAGATGGTCCTGACACCAGTACCCCTGATTCCATCAAACCCAAACTGAATCCATAAGCAGGAGAAAACTACTCGGCTCCATGAAAAAACAACGTTGTTCCACCTAAACCTGTTCCCCCCCCCCGCAAACCCAGTTTTCCTGCCTAACCTCTCCTCACCCTATAAAATGACATCTCCCCCCACAATGGGCATGACTTCAGGGACCCCCACCTTGGGTCCACGAAGATCGCCCGGGGGCGCAATGAATTTTCCCTTCCTTTGAGAAAGTTTAGCTTGGCTCCCCTTTTCTTTACTGCACCAAACTGTTACAGGGCAGCCCTGGTATAAAAAGGGTTGTCTGACTGTTTCCTGATTCTGGTAGAGTGTTTCAGATTCTGGTGGAGCTGCCAGGAGAGGGCCGGTTCTGAGATGGGCAGAGTTGGGGGTCCTGGAGGGTGGCATCCTGGTGGTGAAATGCTCTGTGAGGAGTCAGAGAAGCAGGGCTCAGAGGAGAGGAGCCTTGGGGGAATGCCCTGGGTGTGAGGTTTCCAGCTTTTCTCCCCAGGATCCCTCTCTCCAGCGTCTGGATAACAAAACCTGGGAAAGTAGATCATTTTTTTCTTTTACAACCTATTTAGTATTGAGGACATTAAAAAAATATATAACATTTAATGAAAACTGTTAAATTTATAGAAAAGTTGCAAATATAGTACAGTTCTTATTTATTCCACACCATTTCCACTTTGTTAACATCTTACATGAATTTTTTTTGTATTTTTTTTTACAGCTAATGAAGCAATATTGACACAATTACTAAACTCTGTGCTTAATTTCATTACTTCTTCCTAATGTACATTTTAGGTTCGATAATCCAAATTGCCTCATTCAGTTAGAGCCAGTTCTCTTCGATGTGCCTCTTGCTGACTGTTTCTCTGACTTTGCTTGTTTTTATAACGTTGACATTGGTGAGGAGTGATATTTTGGAGAGGTGTTGGGTTCACAGTTGGGGTTCTTGGGTCATGTCTGAGAAAACTTTCACCAGATTCCCCCATTCACATACACAGTGAGTTTCCCCACAAGACAGAGACTTTTAGTCTCTGCCAAAGAGAAGTTTTATTATTTCTTTTTTTTTAAAAAAAGGGAAAGAGTCAGAACTCTGCTACCCTCCTCCACCCACTGAGTAGGCTCTCTCCGACCAACGGAAAGGAGGGAAAAAAAAAACAAACCAGCAAGAACAAACTACAGATCAAGTGGGACACTGAGTAGAGAGGAACTATTTCAGGCACCACACCCCACAAATGGGAACTGTGGAGAATGGTGAAGAAATCACCACAGAGGTGATCTAGCGGCTCCGGGAGCCATCAGAGGAAGACAAGGATTCCATGGTGACCTACAAATAGTCTAAGGCCAGCTGAGAACCACTGGGAAAAAGCAAAGGTCAGCAAGGACAGGTCTCTTGTGCCACCTCATGACCAGAACAAAATCACCAACTAACTGACTCCCTGTTGGAACTAAATAAATACAGAGGGAGGGAACTGTAAGGGACAGTGCCCAGCAACACAGCATCAACACTCTGGTGGAGTTTTGGTCTACCAGTGCTAATCCCAGTCTGGTGAACAGTTTCCGACACCCCTAAAGGAGCACTCCAAAGAGATGCTCGCCAACACCAGTGGCACATGTCCCAATGAATAGAACTAAATTGAAAGCAAACAACAGGGAGAAGAAAACATAAATAACCAAGCAAGCCTGCAGGGGAAGGACACACCACAAAAAGAAATACAGTCACCAGAGCTCAACAATGACATGGAAGAACTTCTCGGCCTATCAGATAGAGAATTAATGCTCATCATGATCAAAAACAAAGAAAACAAAAATGAAAAAATGATTTGAGACAAATAATCACTGAAGAATGAAATTGAGACCTCAAGAAAGGAAAGAAAAGAAACACAGGAGATTAAAAGATTACTAGAGGAGATAAACAACTCTGGGAAAAGCAATGAAAACAGAATTGATGAAATGGAAAAATGGATCAGTACTATCGAAGGTACAGAAATAAAAAGAGTCAAAAGAAAAGAGATAGAAGAGCAAATAAAGAAGTATGAAGATACTCTTAGACAATTATCAGACTCCATGAAGAGAGGAAACATAAGAGTTATAGGCATTCCAGAAGGTGAGGAGACAAAGGAACAGAGAAATTATTCAAGGAGACAATTGAAGAAAATTTCCCTAGTATGAAAAAGGAGACGAACATAGACATACAAAAAGCGAGAAGAACTACCAATTACCACAATGAAAAGAAAACTACAGCAAGACACCAAATAGTAAAGCTTGCAAGAGTCCAAGACAAGGAAAAAATAAAACAGGCAAGGGGAAGAAAAAGATAACTTTAAAGGGAAAACCAATCAGATTAACTTCAGACTTCCCCAAAGAAACATTACGGACAAGAAGAGAATAGAGTAACATATTCAGCAAACTTCAACACAGCAAATGCCAACCAAGAATACTTTACCCTGCAAAGCTCTCCTTCCTCTACAAAGAAAAGATATGGGCCTTCTCAGACAAACAGAAACTCCAGAAATTCATTACAATTAAACCACCACTCCAAAAAAATTCTACAAGTCCTAAAGCCACAACCAACAGAGGAATGAACAAGAAGAACAGAACAAACCAAGGAATAAAATCACAAAAAAAGACAAACAAAATGGCAAATACAGATGCCAACATATCAATATTAACTCTAAATGTAAATGGATTAAACTCATCAATAAAAAGACAGAGTAGCAGGCTGGATTAAAAAAATAAATCCAACCTTTTGCTGTCTCCAGGAAACACATTTTAACCACAAAAGATAAACATAGACTGAAAGTAAAAGGTTGGAAAATAATCCTACAAGCAAATGGACCAAAAAAGAAGGCAGGAACAGCCATACTTATATCAGTTGAAATTGACTTCAAATTAAAAAAGGTAAAAAGATGCATAGACGGACACTAAATTATGATCAAGGGGATAGTACATCAGGAAGATATAACACTCATCAAAATGTACTCACCAAATGAGGGGGCACCAAAATATATTAGACAATGATTATCAGTTCTGAAAACAGACATGAAAGAAAATACATATACAGTGGGATACTTCAACACCCCACTCTCACCAATGGACAGATCAATGAGACAAAAACAAAGACTATAACCCTAAATAAAGACATAGAACTCATGGACTTGACAGACACTTATAGGACACTGCACCCAAAGAAATCTGAGTACACAATTTTCTCAAGTGTGCATGGAACATTCTCCAGAATTGATCACATACTGGGCCACAAGACAAACATCTACAGATACACAAAGATCAAAATCATTCCAACTATCTTCTCTGATCATAAAGGCATCAAGCTAGAAATAAATCATGAAAAGAAAACAAGGAACATTCCCACTTCATGGAGATTGAAATCCATACTATTGGAAGACCACTGGACTAATGAGGGGATCAAAGAAGAAATTAAAAAATACTTTGAGTTGAACAACAAGGAGGACATCACTTTTCAGAATGTATGGGATGCAGCAAAAGCAGTAATAAGAGGAAAATATATAACAATCCAGGCTCACGTCAAGAAACAAGAAAGAATTCAAAGAAACAACCTAATCTCACATCTTAAAGAGCTAGAAAAAGAACAAAAAAAACCCTAAAGCCAGTAGAAGAAAGGAAATAATAAAAATCAAAGCAGAAATAAGCAGATTGGAAATTAAAAAAAAAATATCCAAAAGATCAATGAAACCTAAAGTTGGTTCTTTGAAAAAATAAACAAAATAGACAAACCTCTAGCCAGGCTCACAAAGAAAAAATGGGAGAAACATATAAATATGATTATAAATGAAATAGGAGAAATCTCAACAGAATCAGTAGAAATCAAAAGAGTAATCAGAGATTACAGTGAACACTTACATGCAAACAAATTCAACAACCTAGAAGAGATGGACAAATTCCTTGAATGATATAATCATCCAAAGCTGGACAAAGAAGAAATAGAACAACTAAACAGACTAATTCCAAGCAGTGAAATTGAGGCAGTGATCATAGCACTCCCCCAAAACAAAAGCCCAGGCCCAGACGGTTTCACAAATGAATTCCACCAAAAAATAAGCAGAGATTTAGTACCTATCTTACACAAACTCTTTCAAGAAATTGAAAAAGAAGGAATACTACCAAACATGTTCTGCAAAGCCAACATTACAATAATACCAAAACCAAACAAAGACAGCACAGAAAAAGAAAATCCTTGCCAACAGAATCCAACAATACATCAAAGAAATAATTCCCCATAATCAAGTGGGATTCATCCCAGGGACACAAGGATGGTTCAACATATGAAAATTGGTAAGTGTAATCCAACACATCAAGAAAAAGAAAAAGAAAACCCATATGATCATATCAATAGATGCTGAGAAAGCATTTGACAAAGTCCAACATCCATTTATGATGAAGGCCCTTGAAATTCTCGGGATAGAAGGAACATACCTTAACATGATAAAAGCCATATACAACAAACAGTCAATATTATTCACAATGGTGAAAAGCTGGAGGCCTTTCCTTTAAGATCAGAAACAAGACAAGGATATGCTCTCTCACCACTGCTCTTCAATATAATACTGGAGGTCCTAGCCAGGGCAATAAGACAAGAGAAAGACATACAAGGAATTCAAATAGGGAAAGAAGAAGTAAAACTATCACTATTTGCAGACAATATGATACCATACATAGAGAACCCTAAAAACTCCACAGAAAAACTACTCAAAATAATCAACCAGTTCAGTAAAGTAGCAGGATACAAAATCAACACAGAAGCATCAGTAGCCTTCCTATATACAATCAACCTGAAGGAGAAATCAAGAACACCATCCCTTTTATAATTGAAACAAAAAAAAAAATCAAATACTTGGGAATAAACCTAACAAAAGAGGTGAAAGACCTATACAAAGAAAATTATAAAACACTGTTAAAAGAAATTGAAGAGGACACAAAGAAATGGAAAGACAGTCTCTGCTCATGGATTGGAAGAAATAACATTATTAAAATGGCCATCCTCCCAAAAGCAATATAAAGATTCCATGCTATTCCAACAAAAATCTCAATGACATTCTTCAAAGAAATAGAACAAATACTGATGAAATTTATATGGAACCACAAAAAACCTCAAATTGCCAAAGCCCTACTGATGAAAACAAAGGAGAAAGGAGGTATCGCCCTTCCAAACTTCAAGCTATACTACAAAGCCATAATAATTAAAACAGTTTGGTATTGGAACAAAAATAGACACACAGACCAATGGAACCAAATAGAGAGCCCAGAAATAAAGCCATACTTTTATGAACAACTAATCTTTGACAAAGGAGTAAAGAATATGCAATGGAACATGGACAGTTTGTTCAATAAACTGTGCTGGGAAAACTGGACCTCCACATGTTAAAAAAATGAAACTAGACCACTACCTCTCACTCTGCACAAAAATCAACTCAAAATGGATAAAAGAACTGGACATAAGATCTGAAATCATAAAATATATAGAAGAAAATATAGGTAAAACACTGCAAGACATACATCTCAGAAATATCTTTAAAGACATCACTCAAAGCAGTGATAGTGAAGACAAAGATAAACACCTGGGATTACATCAAACTGAAAAGCTTCTGTACAGCCAAAGAGACATTAACCAAAATAGGGAGACACCCCAGTGATTGGGAAAACATCTTTGCACTCCATTCAACTGATAAGGGACTGATCACAAATTTATACAAAGAACTCACACGGCTCAACAAAAACAAAATAAACAATCCGGTCAAGAAACAGGCAGAAGAACTTAAAAGACATTTCTGCAAAGAGGAAATGCAAATGTCCAACAGGCACATGAAAAAATGTTCAACATCCCTTATAATCAGGGAAATGCAAATCAAAACCACACTGAGATACCACCTTACACCAGTAAGAATGGCACATATCAAAAAACAAGCAACAACATATGTTGGCGAGGATGTGGTGAAAAAGGAACTCTCCTACACTTCTGGTGGGAGTGCAAAGTGATCCAACCACTATGGAAAGCTGTCTGGAGTTTCCTCAGTCTACTAAAAATGGAGCTACCATACAACCCGGAAATTCCACTACCAGGGAATCTACCCAAAGGAAACAAAAACATTGATTCAAAAGAACACCTGTACACCTATGTTTATTGCAGCACTATTTACAATGGGTAAAACCAGAAACAACCCAAATGCCCAAAAACAGATGACTGGATCAAGAAGATGTGGTATATATATAAAATGGAATATTATTCAGCAATCAAAAAAAGATAAACTCATGCCATTTGCAGCAATGTGGATGGAGCTAGAAGGAATTATGCTCAGTGAAATAAGACAGAAGGAAAAAGAAAAATATAGGATGATTTTACTTATAACAGGAATATAGGGGAGCCTAATAAGACATCAGTGTAAAAAAATAATAGCAATACAAAAGACAACAAAACAAAACCAGACAATTATAAATCAGAGACATACTGCAGGAGAGGAGGAGGAAGAAGCATCAGAGGGAAGGAGGGAGGAGCACAGGGGACTGTGGTGATGGTGCACAGGTGCCTTGGGGAAGGAAATTCTGTGGAGACTCAAACTGAAGGGATGGGGGGAAGCAGATCAACTGGACACTTACCCATCTCCCATGGGCCCTTGGCAGCAGACACTTTGCTAGGCGGCAAGGTGGGATGTGGCAACTGAGGGAGCAGTTGGCTCTGAAAGGTCTGGAGGCTGGAAGGGTGGCCTTTGAGACTGATTTGTAGAGGTGGGCAGTGTTCATCCCCGTGGATAGTGGGTGACATGGGAGTCCCAGACAGAGGGTGGATGCAGGAGATGATCAGGATCTGGAGCCCAGAAAGCGCTTGGCAAGAAGGCAAGGTGCCTGGGGTGCCCTGGGCTGGAAGATGACCTCGTCCTGATGTGGGAGGGGACACCGAGCTCTGGGTCTCCAACTGCATTGGGTGGCATCTCATTGTGTCTTCTGTCTGTCCAGTCCCATCAGAACATGGAGGTGACCGGCTCGCTCCAAACAGAGCAACACACCAAGAGCGAGCTGGCCATCAAACTCGGCCAGCTGCAGGAGAAGCTGGCAGAGCTGAAGGAGATGGTAAGTCCTGTGCCAGCTGGGAAGGGCTCAGAGGCCTCCGGGAGGAAGGTCCTTAGGCCAGGACATAGGTAGCTCCAACTCAGGGCTGGGGGGCACTGGTGACCCTGCAGTCCTGCCAGGTCCGTGACCACCTGTGCCCAGGGTTTGACATGGACTGGTGGGTTCCCCGGGACTGCAGGTCACCTGCCCTGCTGGAGGTTGAGCCACTAGGGGAGAGACGAGGAGACGTGGAGACATCCTGGTTCCAGACTTGGCTCCGGGGCTGTGCTTCACTGAA
Organism: Talpa europaea; assembly: GCF_964194135.1. Taxonomy (NCBI): domain Eukaryota; kingdom Metazoa; phylum Chordata; class Mammalia; order Eulipotyphla; family Talpidae; genus Talpa; species Talpa europaea. Next base: position 124,231,959 of record NC_140068.1, on the reverse strand, counting down.
CAGGGTTGAGCCTCAGCATCCTTCACTTCAGAGAGCACTGGAAAGCAGTTCTGCTGCAGTTGAAGGAAGGGGCCTGGGCAGGTGGCAAAGTCCCACAGTGCCTGTCCCCCCCCCCTTTGTGGGTGCAGATCTGGGAGTTGCCTCGGTGGTCTCCACTCTGTTGCTCCACCACAAGTCCGTTGAGACAGTTGCTGCTCAGAACTGCCCTTTTCTGCATGCTTCCTGGGTTATGGGCAGGACCAATCAGGTGGAAGCTATGAGCTGATTGGTGCTAAGTGGTCCAGTCAGCCAAGGATGAAAATGGTCCAGGGCCTCCCTGGTGGCCTAGGGGTTAAGTCTCGGCACCATCACCACTACTGCCTGAGTTTGATCCCTGGCTGGGATCTGACCCACAGGGCACAGCAGACCTTTCCTGCCTTGCCGGCTGCTCCCCTCAGCAGTGTGTTTCAGTCAGTCTGTCTTTTCTGCTCACTCTACACCTCTGGCCAATACCCCAGTTATTCTGCACAAAAAAAGAAAAATGGTCCAACCAGACTTGATGTTGGGACACCCTGAAGAGTGATACAAGCCAGGGTTAGAGGGAGCTGAGGGGCTCTGTTCCAACCTCCAAAGAAAGAAGGGGAAGACTCTGTTCCTGGCCTCTGAAGAAAGGAGAACCAGAAGCTGAAAGAAGAAAAGCAGCATCCAGTAGCCAACCTCTGCAGGAGGAAGAGAGGATGAAGACCTCTGTCAGAGACTGGGCCTCCAGTCCTGTGTCTGACATCACCGGAAAGCAGCACCAAAGGCTCCGAGCCTCGTGTCTGAAAGAGCTGTTTGTTGTTGTTGTTGTTGTCCAGCAACTCACAAAGAATGTTTTAACACTTTGTGTCTCTGACATCAGCTGGGATCCCAACTGAAAAGGGTAGTCACAGGGCATGAATGGGATGCCAGGATAGGCCGCAGTGGCACCCACCTGCCCAGGCTCTAAGACAAGAGAGCTGCCAAAAAGCCCCAAAGCCAAAACCAAAGGCTGGAGCAATACAGACCCCATACGCTAGGGGCCTACAGGTTAGAGCCAATGGAAGGATAGTGCCCGGTAGGGGACTCATCACTGTGGTTCTCAACCATGTGCACAATTGCAAGAGACTTCAGCCTCTGTAAACAACCACCTTGGGGTTTATTTTACAAATGGGAAATGGAGCTTACTGTAGCCACAAGTGGTGTCTACCTCAGCCAGGTACTGTCCACCAGAAGTACAAGTAGGGTTCCAATCCCCTGTCACCAGGAGTGCTGAGCAGCACTGGTCAGTAGTGATGGTCACTACTGGTCTCCCTGAGGTAGCGTCTAGCAGAGGCAGCTGGGTTCCAGTGACAATTTGGAGGCCAACTGCCACCTGCCCTCACCCCCCCGCGTCCTCCCTGCAGGTGGAGGAGAAATATCATGAGGGTCAGGAGCTGCAGCAGCAGCGGAACCACTACCTTAGTCACCTTCAGCAGTACATGGCCGCCTACGAGCAGCTCATGGCCGCCTACCAGCAGCTGGCCAATGAGAAGGACGTCCTGCAGAAGCCGGTGCTGCTTAACACCCAGCTTGGCGACTGGATGCAGCATGAAGAGCAGGGCAAGATGGAGGTCGAGTTGGCCCGCCAAGAGCTGCTGGAAACACAGGTGGGGCAGTTGGAGTGCCAGACACCCGGTGGCCGCCCGAGCAGGAAGACCTGCGAGCAGCATCCCTTCTCACTCTTACCTGCCAGCCCCACTGAACCTCCTGGCTCGGACTGGAGAAAGTGAGTGGGACTTCAGCAGAGGAGGGGTTTGCAAGAGTGGAAGCCACCCTTAGGACAACTTGGATCCTTCTCCTTTGGGGACTTGCTGGTGCAGGGTTGCACAGAGAGGAGGGAGCAGAGCTTGCTGGCTTTCAGGGCTGCTTCAGAACCCAGGTGTTCTTTGAGCCCCTCTGGCTGCCCCCCAACAGTAAATGGACTGAGCAGTGAGGAGGAGGAGGAAGAGGAGAACAAGGATCCCCTGCCAAAGCTAAGCATCCCTGACGACCTAGACAGCCACGAGGCCATGGTGGGGAGAGTGTGCCTGGGGAGACCCACCAGGCCTTTCAGGGAGCCATGGAGAAACTGCAGGTGAAAGTGTGTAAGGCAGGAAGGAATGGCCACAGGGCAGGTTTTCTGATCCAGCAGACCAGGTACAGGAGAAGAGAGTCCTGGAAGCCTCAGTGGCTTTTGCAGGCTTTTATTGGGATTTACCAGGTACATGGCAGGCAGGGGTGCTGGGGGGGTCAGGAGGCAGACAGCCCTCCCAGCCCCCAGCAAGTCTTCACTCTTTCTGGGCTCTCTGGCGTTCTCTGGTGGTCTCTGCTGCTCTGCTCTCTCGGTTCTGCTTCTGCTTCTCTGCTGCTGCTGGCATCCCCGTGACGCCGCCCTTAAAAGCCCAGTCTTGGGCCTCGCTGGTGGCGCAGTGGTTGAGCGCTGGGTTCTGAAGCTGCCCACAGCCTCCGCGGCGCTGGTTTGATTTCTGGCCGCAGGGCGAGGGTCCCACACGGTACGCAGACCTCTCCTGCCGCCCGCTGCTCCCCTCAGCAGTGTACTTCGGTCCTTCTGCCTGCTCTGCTCCCCGCTCTGGCTCTGGTGAATTCTCTCACCCTCCCGCGCTTCTGACTGTACCCAGTGCTTGTATGAATAAATAAATCTTTAAAAAAAAAAAAGAGACTGACTTCACAAAGTTCATTTAAAAAAATAGATAAATAAATAAATAAAAGCCCAGTCTTAGCCCAGGTGAATCCCATCTACCTATACCCACACCCTATTCCAGGTGCCCGCATCAGGCATGCATTTGGGACCACAGGGTTCCGTCATCCATCCTAATGGTGGGAGGGCAGAAAAGCCTGATACTTTTACCTGCCAGACAGTCTATACGAGTTATACACACGTTTCTCTTGGCGAATATGAACACTGCAGCCATGGCCCACAAAAGCAAATGAAATATATCACAATGAAATATAACAGAACACAAATAAGTCCAGGCAGGGCACCGACCTAGGGGCAAAAGACTATAGGCACCAGTACGTGATCCACCACTTCAGCTGCCAAAGGCACTGCTCATGCGAGGGAGGGAACCACTCAGGCATCTGCCGTCACACGCCAGGAGCCCTCAGGCCTCCCGGCCCCCTCCAGCTGGGGTCTCGGCCACAAGCCACACACCGCATCCACCCCAGGATGCACTCACTCTTGGGTTGGCAATTCTGTACTCTTTGGGGGTAATCACCCAACCCTCAGGGTTTCTGTCTGCAGTCACTCCAACACTCGCCTTTCATAGCCACCAATGCGACACGCAGGCCCCTGCACTCAGGCCAGCCCACTGCACAAGCACATGGGTCGGGGATCCGTGGATGCAAGGTCCACATGCAGCCTCTCTTGGGTCCCTTCTTTGGCTGTGGGCCCCACCACAAGCCATGTTCCCTTCCCGTCCCCCAAGGATGGGTTCCTCAGCTCCTCACTCTCACTCAGCAATGAACAGGGCAACACCCACAGGTGATTTTAAGAGACTCACTGGCCTTCTTTAGCTTACGTAGTGCTTAGCAGCCACTCAGGGCTTCCCGAACTTAGCACCAGCTTTTGCCTTCTCAGTTGGCTTTTTCTCCTCTGCCTGGCTGCTGGGCAATACACTGGCTGCTTTTGGCCACCAAGGCCCACTGGCCACCCCCAGATTCCCATCTCCGGGGATGTACAATCCCATCCTCCCCCAGGGCCCCCAAAACATATCAAACTTGCCAAGGTCCTCCGCCTTCTGGCGGGATTGTTAGTCCATTAGTCCAAGTTCATCGGCTTTTCCCTTTGTCCACACTGGGGAGCTCTGAATCGTGGTCCTTTCTTCCCTAACGATTCTTGCTGCCTCGGGGATCATTGGCTGGTCCTCTTGGGAGTCTCCTCCTCCAGGCAAGGTCTCATCCTGCAGCTTCCGGACCTTTTCCATCCCCTGTGCCGCCATGACACGTCCAGTGCTGTCACAGGGAAACAGTCTGCTGCTCCTCAGTCCCTCCCAGTCTTCGGAGGGCTCCATACCCATCTGCATGGATCACCTTGCCGACTTACGTCAATTGTAAGGCAGAAAGGAATGGACACGGGGCAGGTTTTCTGATCCAGCAGACTGGGTCCAGGAGAAGAGAGTCCTGGAAGCCTCAGTGGCTTTTGCAGGCTTTTATTGGGATTTATCAGGTACATGGCAAGTAGGGGTGCTGGGGGGCCGGGAGGCTGACAGGCCTCCCAGCCCCCAGCAAGTCTTCACTCTTTCTGGGCTCTCCGGTGTTCTCTGGTGGTCTCTGCTGCTCTGCTCTCTCGGTTCGGCTTCTGCTGCTCTGCTTCTGCTGGCGTCCCCGTGATGCCGCCCTTAAAAGCCCAGTCTTAGCCCAGGTGAATCCCATCTACATATGCCCACACCCTACTCCAGGTGCCTGCATCAGGCATGCATTCAACCGCAGGGTTCCATCTTCTATCCAAATGGCGGGAGGGCAGAAAACCTGATAGTTTTTTCTTACCCTACAGTGTGGTTCTCTGGAGGGCTGGGCGGGCTGGGTGCTGGGCAGGCCAGCACTGCTGAGCCCCTGAGCCCGCTGTCTGGCTGCAGGGTCACTTTACCGAGCTCATGCAGGAGAAAGTGGCCTTACAGGACTGGATGGAGGAGCTGGAGCATCGATGTATCCAGATGTCTGGAGAGACTGACACCATCAGTGAGTGGGGAGGCCTGTGCCCTGAAGCTGGGGTGTTATGAAGAGGCTAGGGAGACCCCAGCAGCTGAGCTATCTACACACCCTCCCCCTAGGAGAATACATCGCTCTCTACCAGACCCAGAAAGCAGTGATGAGGAAGGAGCACCTAGAGAAGGAGGAGTCCATAAGGCAGCTGGCCCAGAAAAAAGAGGAGATGAAGGTAGTTCAGAGCTCTGGCTCCATGGTGGTTCAGGTGGGGGCGGGATGGGTTTCTGAGTGTCTCTGCTTCCAGGTGAAGCTGTTAGAGCTGCAAGAGCTGGTTTTGTGGCTGGTGGAGGTGCACAACGAATGGCGGGTGAAGCTCCAAGCACCTGCCCAGAACCCTGCTGCTGATCCCACTAGCGCATGACTAGCCCCCAAGGAGCTTGGCGCTGCCAGCGGCCAAGGTGAGGAAAGCCCTGCACGGGCATCTAGGCAGGAGGAGCACACTCCGCCAGGCACACAGCATCCTGTCTCTGTCTCTCTAAATCACAGAGTGAGGTGAGCCTCGTCTACGACTTACAGCCGACCCAGGGGGAGGCCCAGCTGGGCCTGACTCCGCTCAAGAACACCTCTGTGCAGCAGATCATTCAGCTGCTTCAAGAAATGCAGAACCCCCAGGAAGGCATCACCATTGGAAACAGCCCATGCCTTCCCTTCTTCTACCAGGCTGATGACAACAAGGTGAAGATAATTGTGGTCTAGGCCACCAGCATGGGCCGGAGGCTCTGCCCCCACCTGGCCCTCACCAACCCATCCCTGTTCCCCAGGCTTTCCCCCCCTGTCCTTTGGCTCTCCTTCCCAGTCTTCATTTTATCCCTTGGCTTAAAAAAGGGGTACAACAACTCCCCTATCTAATAGAGGGAAACAGGTGCAGACCCTAGCCTCTTAGGTCAGGGCAGTGTCTTAATCTCTGGGCTATTCATACTTCCAGAGACAAGGAGCTAGAAACATCCAACTAGTTATTTAGGGGACTCCCTTCTACAACATTGGGGCTCCTTGATGACCAATTGAATCCTTACCAGAGGGCCTAGGTTATATCAGGCAATTTGGGGCCACGTGCCCCCCCACGCTACCCCAACCATGTGGAGTGGGGCAGCATTTTGAAGGCCCGGCACGGGGGCTAAGTCCAGACAGAGATACCAGCTGGGGCAGGTGGGCACCTACACCTGTCTAGAGTGTAGCCAAGAGATAGCAGTGGTTTATTTGAGACCACCCAGATCCACAAAGGGGTGGCCTCCCCTGCTCCCTTTTGAAATTTCCCCACGGCCCTTTACACCCAATTTTTTTTTAAATTTTTTGTTGGACTCAATAATTGTTTTGATTTTTCTTTATTTTTTTTCTTTTTACTTTTTGTTGCACCCAATTATTTTGGAGGTGATCCCTATTTGCAGAGGGGAGGCCTCTCCTACTACCTAGCAAAAGTCCCCATGGGAATGTATGCCCGATTATTTTGTGGGCACCCACCTGTTAAGGGTGGGGGTGCTCTGCTCACTACACAAGTCTTACGGCTTGAGGTTACCCTGTCTCCCTCACAAAAGTCCCGCGAGCATGAGGGCACCACAATCCTCAAAGGGGTGTCCTCCCCTGTCCCGGCTCACAAAAGGCCCGCGGGCATGAGGCCACCCCAATGTGCAAAGGGGTGGCCTCCTCCTTCCCCCCTCACAAAAGGCCCATGGGCATGAGGCCACCCCAATCCACAGAGGAGTGGCCTCTCCTGTCCCGCCCCTCACAAAAGACCCGTGGGCATGAGGCCACCCCAATGCACAAAGGGGTGGCTTCCCCCCTGTGCCCCGTCACAAAAGTCCTGCAGGTGTGAGGCCACCCCAATCTGCAAAAGGGTGCCTCCCCTTCCCTCCTCTCAAATGTCCCGCAGGTATGAGGCCACCGCAGTCCACAAGGGGGTGGCCTCCACTTGCTGTCTTTACAAAAGTCCCGTGGGCCTCTGTGCCTGATTATCTTGGAGGCCACCCAGGATTTGCACAGAGGTGGCCTTCACTGCTTCTTTAATAAAAGGTCCCCATAGAGGGGATGCATGGCTTACTCAGGCAATTTGGGGGTACACATTTACTCCCCCAACCCTGTGGAAAACTGGGCTTGGCCAGAAGCTGGGCCAGGGTGCCTGGTGGAGGCCAGGCGGAAGATGTGCAGGCACCCCGCGGTGTACATACTGTGCTGGGACATGTGTACATGGGGCTGAGACGGCCCCTGTATCACAGCGGAGGCCGCGGTGGCCCCTGGGAGAGGAGGTTTCTATGAATCATTTGACATCGAGGAAACTTATTTATGGGTCGCCCAGGACAGAGGAAGGAGGCAAGGCCAGGGAGTGGTTCCTGGTGTTTCACTTTTGTTTCTGAATAAACGGAACTCACCCTGTGGTCAGGCCCTGGGATCTGGGCTCAGGGGCTGCGCTGGGTGTGGGTCCTGCCAGCAGAGGGCAGACTTTGGGGTGCGAGGTGCTCTCTGCAGCTGCCTGTCAGGGCATCCAACCCAGCTCAGCTCTTAGGCCCTACAGGTGCCACCCATCCACTGCGTGCCACCCCGGGAGGGCCAGGTCCTGCTCTGATGACCAACACTGGGAAACCTGGTCTACTTCTGTGGGAGGAAAGCAGGGTGCCAGCACCCCAGACTACTGGCTTCCAGCCTAGGCATTTCTCCTCTCACCCTGTTCCTCTGGGGCCCCCACCCAGGTCCCATGAGTCCTCCAGGCTGGCACTCTACCCCTGGTGGCCACAGCAGGATTCAGATGAAGACCAGCTAACATCCAGGTGCTTTCCAGGGCAGCCCGGGAAGGACTGGGGCATCCCAGGCACCCCTGCGTCCACATGCTTAAGACTTCCCCTCCCACTGAATGCCACAGAACACAACCAGCACACAACACGTTGCTCCCCATTGTTCAGAAATGGGTTTCATTCTCGGCCAAGAGACAGCAGGACTGGTCACGGCCAGAAGCACACAGCTGCCCGGACAGCACCCCCATGCTCGGGGAAGGGGCAGGAAGGTGGCTGGGGGGGCTGACTGTGCACAGGCCGGGAATGGCAGGGAGGCTCGTCGTCGGAGGTGGCACGTTTTGACCGGAGCAGCTGGGGTGACAGTGTTTGCTTGTAGTTGGGCCGCAAGACTCAGAAGGACAGCACAGCCGGCAGTTCCCAGCACCAGAGATGCATGCGTGTATGTGTGTGTGCCCGTGTATTTATAGACATGTATAGAGCAGGGCAGGAGCAATACCACCGAGGGGGCACAAGTGTCACCGAGGTCACGCCTGGGGTGTCAGCTCACCGCCACAACAGACTAAAGTCACAGATGAAGGGGGAGGCTTGGGGGCTGGGGGCCAAGTCACAGAACAGCCACCCAGGCAGGCTTGGGAAGAGAGGTGTCCCAGGAAGAGGAGGGGTCTGGTTAGAGGCTGAAGGGGGCCCTGGGGCTCTCAGGACAGGATGGACTTGCCTGACCCGATCAGCTGGCAGCTGGAGAGAAGCAGAGAGAAAACGGGGGAGGGCAGAGAAGGGGGAGAGCTGGGAAGGCAGGTGCAGCCTGGGCTGCAGCACTGGGGGGGAGGTGGGGAGGGAAGACGAAGCAGGGGAGGGTGTGGGCAGGGGTTCTGGATGAGAGGGGAGGGGGACAGGGAGGGGGGACGCAGGAGCAGGAGCTGGAGCCTCTCCCTGCTCGCTCAACGGCCTCTCACACACAGGAGACAGTGCACCCATAGGCCAGCATGTGATCGGCCCCCTCTGGCTCCCTCCTCTCTGCTCCCCTGTCTTTCAACCTACCGGCCCAGGGTCACCCTTAGTGTCAGGAGTAGGGGCCCGCGGGCCGATGCGACACCACCATTCCTGATGGAGAAAGACAGGGGAATACCACTGTACCTGGAGGGCAGAGCTGAGAGGATGGCTGGAGGGAGCACTGGGGGCCCCCTGGGGTGGGCAGAAAGCCCAGGAGTCCTCCATATTGACCCTGGGGAGGCAGGGAGGACAGGAGGCCAGATGCCAATGGCCACAGGCTTATAAGTCTAAGAGGGGAGCCTCAGCAGGCTGGAGGACCGCAGGTTGAATAGGTGAGGCTGGGCCCTTCCTGGTGTGGAAAAGCAGAAGAGCAAGCATCAGTGTAGGGGTTGGGGGGGGCAGGCAGGTCTGTGGGGCAAGTTTTACTGACCAGCTTGGGTAGAACTCAGAGAAGCCGACTTGCCCAGGTCAGCCGACACTGAGGTCCCCTGGCTGAAAAAGGAGAGGTGACACTATGGAACAACAGGCCCAGGTCCACGGGCCTGCAGGCGGGCTTCGGTGCTTCACCTGGGGCACAGGGACGGCCGTGGCCCTGTGCTGGCGGGAACAGCAACAGCAGGCACGGAGGGCAAGGTGCTCTGTGGCCTGCCTGGTTGCAAGGTGGCTGCGGGCCGAGGGTGTGGCTTGGACCCTCAGGCTTTCCAAAGCCATCAGACAACCTGAGCCTTCCTGAAGGCGACTCAGTTGCCACAATAAGGAGGAGGGGTCAGACCTCCTCTGCCCTGTGTTGGACCTGGTTCCAAAGCTCCCAAGGCAGCTGCCCTGCCCCAGCAGCACGCTCACATAGGGGGATGGGGGCTGCACCCCCAGGATGAATTTCTAAGGCTCCCTGACGGCCTGCTCCCTGACAGCGGCACAAGCGTCCTATCAGCTCAACACCCTGCGTGACCATCTGCTCTGCGGGCCCTCGAGCCTAGAGACTTCCACAGCCAGAGAACATCCACCTAGGTGGAAGGCCCGGCTGAGACAAGTCGCAGTGACTGTCTTCAGTCAAAGGTACTTTGAGAACTTGGGGTTGGCTTGCCTGTATAAACGTAAGTGTGTGTGTGACCAATATAGGAATAAAAATTCTCTCTGAGAGCCAACTTCTGACTGAAGAATATCTATCACGCTCGCAACAGATGCCTTCTCTCAAACCTCGGTCCCTTGGGCCTTAGGCCAGATATGTGCCCTAAGCGTCTCATCTTTCACTGCAGCGCTGCGTGGCCTCAATACCAATTGGACAATGGCTCCCACGGGCCCGAGCATGGCGCTTGTGACTTCTCGTCCTTACAGACCTAAAGAGTTCTGTCACCGCAATGGAAAATGGTCAGAGATCCCTTAGGGCCAGGCTTGCTTTCTCTTGTGCTCCCGTGCCCCCTCCAGGCCCTCCCTCCTGAAAACCTGCCACACTCTCCAAGTCTTGAGACTCCTCTCACTCTCCCCCTCTCTGGACCCTCTTCAACGTTCTCTGATCCTCTAGTTCTCAGTCTTCACCTCCTCCAGCTCCCCAATCCAGCCTCCCCTCTTTTTTTCACCTCCTAGCCACCACACCCGTTCTGGGTGGTCCTCTTCTGGGTCCCCTCAGGGAAGTGGCGGGGACTGAAGGAGGAGTTAGAGTCCATGTTCCTTCCTTTCGGTCTGGTCTCTCCCAGACTGAAAAGCTTCTTGGCTCTTTCACTAACAATCCCACCACCTACACCAAAGAGTTTCCTTATCTTACCCAAGCCTGTGACCTTACTTGTCATGATTACATGTGATCCTCTCTTCCACCCTGACCTCTGACAAAAGGGAGCAGGTTTTTAGGTCTGCCCAAGACCAAGCAGATCAGATCCCTGTGACTGACACAACCATGGCCCCAGGCTCCGCAGCAGTTCCCAGCCCAGAGCTGGGGTGGGGCTTCCAGACTGACACAGGCAGGGCCCCCAGGGCAGGGCTCACCAAGACCGTTTTATTGCCTGTCTCCTAGCTGGTCTCCAAGCGGCTGTGCACAAAAGTGTAAATTTTGCTAAGCTCAGGGAGATCACCCAGTCTGCCTCAGAAAACCCTGCTGCCTTCCTTAGTCGCCTGAGGGAGGCGTTCCAGCCCCATACCAGGGTTGTCCCTGACTCAAATGAAGGCTCAACAGTTGTGGCTACCCATTTTATTTCTCAGTCAGCCCCTGACATTAGGTAGAAGCTTAAGAAGTTTGAGAGGCCTCCCCTGGTGGCACAGGTGGTTGAGTGCCACGCTGTGAGGCTCTCCCAAGCCTCTGCAGTGCCGGTACCATGCCGGCCCGCCAGTGAGTGTCCCACATGGCACACTGTTGCACCCACTGCTCCCCTCAGCAGTGTATTTCCTCAGTCTGCCTGTTCTGTTCCCCGCTCTGTCTCTGGTGAATCCTCTCATCCTCCCACGTATCTGGCCTGTACCCTGGTTCTTGTGTAAATGAATAAATAAATCTTTTTTTTTTTTTTTTTTTTTTAAAAAGAAGGCTGAGAACTGTCCTCAAACCCTATCCGGGATCTGCTGAGTATGGCCTTGACAGTATTTAACAACCGGAAGGAACAGGACAGGGCAGAGAGAGAACTCCGTAGTCGCCAGAAGGATGGGCTTCAAGCTCAGTCCCTGGTAGCTGCCTTGAGACCGCCAAGCCCTCCTCCTCCAACCACCACAGCACCTGTCACCCCACAGAGTACGACAATGGGCCCCATAGCCCCCAACCGACCACCGCTGGGAGCCTGCTTCAAATGTGGTCAAGAAGGCCACTGGTCCAGACAATGCCCCAACCCCTGCCAGGACCGTGTCCCACCTGCAACATCTGGGGTCACTGGACAAGTGACTATGCCTCCACGCCTGGCTGTGGTGGGCCAGTCCTTCCAGCCCCTGCAACTCTTGCCACTGGCAGTCTTGGGTTTGGCAGCTGAGGACTGAAAAGGCCCGGACTCGTCGACCCCGATAAACTTCAAGGAGCCAAGGATAACAGTCAAGGTAGCAGGTAAGTCCATCTCCTTTCTGGACTCTCCTCCAGGATGTTGCTGGCCTCCTCCTCTGCAGTCCTTCTCCGCCACAATCTCAGCAGCACACTGCACAACTCCTCACCTTCCTGTGCTCAAAAGGAAATTGTGTTTCCCCATCCAAAGCCCAACTTTCAGTACCACAGTTGTCTATCTGGGTCTTCGACTAACTCCTTCCTCCAAACAGCTGACGGTGGACCACAAACAGGCCATCTGGGACCTTCCCTCCCCTGAATCGGCAGAACAAATCCTTTCCTTCCTAGGTTTGGTCGGATTCTTCCATCTTGGATCCCTAATTTTGCATTCCCAGCCAAGCCACTGTACAAGGCAGGAAAAGCCTCCCCTGAAGGACATCTCCAATCCCCAGGGAGGTCCGCAGGGCCTTCCTTTTACTCACACATATCCTCCTTAGGGCACCTGCCCTCGGCCTTCCTGACCCAGAAAAGCCTTTCCTCCTATGCACAGACGAACGTCAGGGTATGGCGGCAGGTGGCCTTTCCCTGCATCTGGGCCCAGCCCTGCATCCTGTTGCTTATGTCTCCAAGCAGATGGATCCCACCGTCAGGGGCTGGCAACCTTGCCTTAGAGCCCTGGCGGCGCAGCTCTACTCACCCGGGGACCCCTCAAATTACTCTGGGAAGACCTGTCCAAGCACATTCCCCGCACCGCCTTCAGGCTCCCCTGTCTCCCCGCCCGCTCTCCACTCTCACTCCTGCCCGCTCACAGGACTTCCACGTGCTCTTTATCGAAAACCCTCTGGCAAGTCTCACTCAGTCAGAGTGAGTCTCACTCAACCCAGCCCCTCTTCTGTCTCTGGCCCCCCTTCTGCCGCTCATTCGTGTCCCGAAATCCTGGAAAAAATGCAAACCTCCAGACTGGGTTTGGCCGACTCCCCTTTGTCAGATGCCTACTGGACTCTGTCTGTAGACGGCAGCTCTTGCGAAGGTGCGCGAGGTCAGCGGAGGGCTGTCTAGGCCCTGGTTACCCTCGATCAGGTCATCGAGGCAGGAAAGCTGCCCGGGGGAAACACCTCCCATAAGGCAGAACTCAGAGCACTTACCGGGGCCCTGACCCTCAGCAACCATAAGAAAATCACCATCAATACGGATTCAACATATGCCTTCCTTATGGCTCACAGTCCTGCTGCGATTTGGCAGGAAAGGGGGTTCCTCTCCACCAAGGGGTCCCCCATCATGAACGCTAAACTTATTCTTAACCTTCTAGCGGCCTTGCAGCTTCCAACTGAAGTCGCCATGATCCACTGTGAAGGACACCACACGGACAGTTCTTACGTGACCACAGGGAATAACAAGGCTGATGCAGCAGCAAGGGCTCCCACCACTGACTCTGCTGCAGACCCTGCCTCTATTCCCAATCTGTCCCCTCCATCACTCTACTTAGGAGCCTAATGAACGCCAAATCCTGAGTCTGCTCTTCACCCCTCCTTGAATGCAAAAGTCTGGCAGATATGTTCCCGTCGTCAAACCTGTGCTCGTGTGTCACCTCAAGGGGGAGTTTGCCCACCTTCTTCTTTTGCAGTTCACCAGCTGCGTGGACACTTACCCGGACAGGATTGACCTCTCCCTACTCAGGCAACTGCTCCAGGAACACGCAGACCGGTACCTACCCAGTCCTGCCTCGGATCCTGACCTCCTCAGCTGACCTTCCCCTCCGTCCACACACGGTCATTCTCCCCACGCCTATAGTGGTAACACTTCTGGGACACCCCTCCTGGCACCATGTCTCTTGGGTCAAACGTGCCCCCGAAGACAAACAGTATGCATGTCGTAACCTGGGTCCTACTCGGATGCGCATTTCTTGTCAAAATCTCCCCTAGCCCAGTGTCCTGTGCATGGATTTTCAAAGTTAGGGAGACCTTTGTCTCAGGATCCATGGAGACTACCCACTTGGTGGGTACTGCGGATGCCCACAGGCCGGATGCACAGCACCCATCACCCTCACCCTAACTCTTTCATCAATTACTAACCCTATGAACATCTTCTTTTGTTCCTTTTACCATCAAACCTTAGATCACTGCAAGAACACCTACAAATGTACACTCATGTACAGTGCACCTTCCAGACAAAGGCCTAATGTTCTCTCCAGTCTGTCATAATACGGGTTTGAATACAAAACAGGTTAACGATCTTTTTCAGATTCTTGGGACCAACGCTGGGTACAGGGAGTCCAAGCAGCAGTGCACACTGGCTGGCATTCCTACCCAGTGGCAACATTGTCCATCTCAAGGGACTATGTCCCAACACAAAATGCCACAGTCCAAGTCTCCCAGGACATCCTCCATTCAGAGCAAGTCCTACAAAATCAGCTAACATCATCAGAAAAGACAGAGACACCCTCAACCTGGATTCATATAATCCAAAGTGCTATACCCTTCCTAAATGACTCTTTTGGGACTAATACCTCCTCTTGTTTCCTCTGTGCTTCCCTTCAGAGGCTTCTACTGGCGGCAGCTCCAATTAATCTCAATACCACCATGACCAAGATAATGGACGCTGCTTGCCAGACTCCCCAACTCTCAGTCCCCCTATGGGACTCTAATCACAGCTACCCCTGCTAGCAAACTGGCGCCCTTGTTGGCTTTCATTCCTGCACTTCTAACATTTCGGTTAATGAATAGATACCTCCTTAGAAAAAAACTCTGTGTTTTTAGCATTATCACAAAGACAGCTCCCCTCCCTGGCACAGGCCATGCTCCAAAACCGACGGGCTCTCGACCTGTGAACGGCTGCTAAAGGGGGCACCTACCTGTTCCTCAGGGAAGAATGTTGTTACTATATCAGTGAGTCAAGGATTATAGAAGAAAATGTGGAAGCCTTCATGAAACTACGCAAGGACATGGCAAGGGAAAGCGGGGGCTCCAAGTCTCCACTCACATGGTTTCAAAATCCTGTAGCCTCATGGATCCTCCCACCCTTGGGGCCAATACTAATGATCACCTTATTTTTTTTCTTTTTGCTCCTTGCCTCCTAAAATTCACACAGGCTCGCATTCAGGAAATGTCTCCTACCACATTTAACCAACTCCTCCTCCACCCGTATTCTCGCATCCCTGCAGAAGACCCTCATAACCAGGCCTGAGCCACCCCCTCGGCTCCTGCCAGACCAGGGAGCAGTGATGAGGGAGGAGTTTGAGAGTCCATAAGCAGGCTGGCCCAGGACAAAGAGGAGCAGCGAATATGCAGGGGGGTGGGGGAGTGGGGGACTAAGGGTGGAATGTAGTTAAATCACAGTCCCCTAGGAATCATCCTTACAGTCACCTAAAGAGCTGGGTGCTTGATCTGTTGCCCCAGCCCCCCAGGACTAACCCCCTTTCAGGTTTCCCTTGTGGCCTAGAACACCAACCTGAAGGGGGACTCAAGACCCTGGAACCCAACCCTGGGAGAGGATTCAGGCTCACTTGCTCTGTTCTGTACCCCACCTTTAAACACTGAGCGCCTACAAAGCCTACGCTTCCCTAGTAAACTTGAAACGCTGGCAACTGCTCTGGGAGACACTGGGAAGAATTGTTTAGTTTGGTTTTCTGCGGGGTTTCTACTTCTCCACGGAGACTTTCCAATTTTTGTCTGACTTCTCCATCTCACATTCTAATTCCTTATGAGCCTGGGGCCAGAGTGCCCCCCAATCAGTGCTCTTTGGAGTGATCTGTTTACCCTCTGTGGATCAGACCCCAGCAAACTGACCTTCCCAGTTGGGAATCTTCCCCCAGTCGTCTCAACATGGGTTGCTCAGCTCGCCACAGGATAAACAGGCGACTGAAGCATCAATTCTGCTTGAGTCTCCTGAGAAAAAAAAAGCCTTCTGTGTTAATGCACGTATGCAGACATATGTGAGATTGTAACAGATTGCTCTGAAATGGGCCTGGCTGTGCCCCTGGCTGTCCCCTCACTGCCTCCTGCCATCAGCATCCACTGGTGCAGGAGCTTGAGCAGCGCTGTTAATGGGTAACATGTACAAGAAAGGGCCCTGACGTCTGAGTACTCACATGCTTGCTTTTCCACCCCGCGCTGGCTTTGCCCGCTGGCAGCTACTGATTCATGGCATCCCAGAAGTTGGAGTCTGAAGACTGAGTGTAAATTCCTAAATATTTTTTCTTTAAACCATGTTATCAGTCCATTTCTTCTGTCATTGGGAGGGAGGTGGGGGGGGACTACTCACAGCACCTGGTAGAGGTGTTGGTGGCATGAAGTCAGATGGCAAATCTAACTTGTAAAGTGGGATGTGAGTACAGGGGCTTGCTGTTCTTGTGAGCCTCAACTCTCTTTTTCCTCTCTGCAGTTGAGAGACTACCAAAGGAAAAACATCTTGGGTTCTCCTGCAGGAGTTAAGAAAAAGAAGAAGAAACATGGTAGTAAGCCAGAGACAACTGCATCTGGTGGCTATGAGTCATCAAAAGATGTAAGTCTTGCTCTGCCAGGCTTCCTGGGAGAGGGGTGCTCCAGGGCAGCTGAGTGAGAGGTGAAGAGCATGAAAGAAGTGGGTAAGAACCCTGCGTCTGAGTGCGGCCTCTCCGTAGCTCTGCTGGGGATCTGATTTGGGGCGACACTGTTTAAGCTCTTTGTACACCTGTGAGTCAGGGTGCTACAGCTCTACTTAAATCTAGGCAGCATCCTGAGATGATTG
Source organism: Talpa europaea (assembly GCF_964194135.1). Classification (NCBI taxonomy): domain Eukaryota; kingdom Metazoa; phylum Chordata; class Mammalia; order Eulipotyphla; family Talpidae; genus Talpa; species Talpa europaea. The sequence continues at coordinate 124,215,828 of NC_140068.1, read as the reverse complement.
TGTGGGGGCCTGGTTCGCAGTAAGCCTTCAGTACAGGACTTCTTGCTCTGGCAATTTCCCTCATCCCCAGCCTCAAGGGGAAGCCAGTCAGCGAGGACATCCTCTCCCTTTAGAGCTGCACAGATGAGCTCTGGGTGCTTGGGATTAGGTGACCTCTGAGATGGGAGTCTGTCTTTGCCACCTGCTTGCTGGGTGATCACAGGGAAAATCATGTCCTTCCCAGGTCTCAGTTTCTCACCTGGAAGATAATATTGTTGGGCCAGATCAGTGTCTTCCAGACTGATTTGGTAGCTTTGATCATCTTTTGGTTCACGTTGCTTTCTGCCTCAGGCGAGGCAGTGAGTGGCCATTTGGAAAGATGGCACAGGCCGTGGTATGGATCTGTCACCCTTGTCTCCAGCATCCATCATCCACAGCTGCTCTTTTTCCTTCTCTTACCTTCCTGTCTTCTCTAAGTCACTTTTCTCTTTCTCCCCTTGCCCTTGTTTTTCCCTTTTCACCTGTAGATTCAGGATATTCTGCAGGTGTTGGTGTCTGACCTTAACCGCTCCAATGGGGTAGCGCTGCCCCCATTGGACAGGAGGCCGTTCTGAGACCCCCTCTCTTGCTTGCCCTCTCCCAGCGTGCATGCTGGAGGCTTGTCTGGTTGGGGTACTTGGCCTCTGGCTGATTTTATGTTGCCATCATTAACTCTTGGTGTGTCCATATCTGCAATTTCACCTGCTGGGTTGGTTGTTGTTTTCCTTCCCGCACATCTTTATCATCTTGGAGAAGATACAATACACCAAGAAGCATGGGAGGTCATTTGGGAAGAGCTTCCAGAGCAGGGGTGTGAGAATGGGCCTTCCAAGCCTCCAGGGTGAATGCTCAGGGGACCGTCCTACTGGGAGAGCGTCAATAAACGCCTCCCCCCAAACATAGGCTTGCCCTCTGGGCATATCCCCCAAAGACCAACAGTCCACATAGGAGTTGATTGGGCAACATAATGAATTTAGTTTAGCTTAAGAGTGGGAAATGCAGGCTTAGGAGAAAGGGGGCTTTTGTTATAGGTGCAAAGATTAAGGTGAGTTTTATAGAAGAAGTGCAAAGTACATGAGGTTCACCAGAGATGAGTGACTGGGATATTCTCCCTCACTGTCTTTCAAAAATCAACTGGACACTTACCCATCTCCCATGGGCCTTGGCAGCAGACACTTTGCTAGGCGGCAAGATGGGATGTGGCAACTGAGGGAGGAGTTGGCTCTGAAGGGTCTGGAGGCTGGAGGGGTGGCCTTTCAGACTGATGTGTAGAGGTGGGCAGTATTCATTCCTGTGGAGAGCGGGTGACGTGGGAGTCCCAGGCAGAGGGTGGGTGCAGGAGATGATCAGGATCCGGAGCCCAGAGAGCGCTTGGCAAGAAGGTAAGGTGCCTGGGGTGCCCTGGGCTGGGGGATGACCTCGTCCTGATGTGGGAGGGGACACCGAGTTCTGGGTCTCCAACTGCATTGGGTGGTGTCTCATTGTTTCTTCTGTCTGTCCAGTCCCATCAGAACATGGAGGTGACTGGCTCACTCCAAACGGAGCAGCACACCAAGAGCGAGCTGGCCACGAAACTTGGCCAGCTGCGGGAGAATCTGGCAGAGCTGCAGGAGCTGGTAAGGCCTGCGCCAGCTGGGAAGGGCTCGGAGGCCTCCGGGAGGGAGGTCCTTAGGCCAGGACAGAGGTAGCTCCAACTCAGGGCTGGGGGGCACTGAGGACCCTGCAGTCCTGCCAGGTCCGTGACCACCTGTGCCCTAGGCTCTGACATGAAGTGGTGGGTTCCTCGGGACTGCAGGTCACCTCCCTGCTGGAGGCATGAGCCAGTAGGGGAGAGACGAGGAGATGTGGAGACATCGTGGTTCCAGACTTGGCTCTAGGTCGCGCTTCAGTGAACAGGGCTGAGCCTCAGCATCCTTCACTTCAGAGAGCACTAGAAAGCAGTTCTGCTGCGGTGAAGGAAGGGGCCTGGACTGGTGGCAAAGTCCCACAGTGCCTGCCTCAGGAAGAGGGGCCTGTGCCTGTCCCCCGCATCTGTGGGCACAGATTGGGAGGTGCCTCGGTGGCAGGAACCAGCAGCAGCGGTGGTCTCCACTCTGCTGCTCCACCACTAGTCCATTGAGGCAGTTGCTCCTCAGAACTGCCCTTTCCTGCATGCTTCCTGGGTTATGGCAGGACCAATCAGGTGCAAGCTATGAGCTGATTGGTGCTAAGTGGCCCAGTCAGCCAAGGATGAAAAATGGTCCAGGGCCTCCCTGGTGGCCTAGGGGTTAAGTCTTGGCACCATCACCACTACTGCCTGAGTTTGATCCCTGGCCGGGAGCTGACCCACAGGGCGCAGCAGACCTCTCCTGCCTTGCCAGCTGCTCCCCTCAGCAGTGTGTTTCAGTCAGTCTGCCTGTTCTGCTCACTCTACACCTCTGGCCAATACCCCAATTCTTCTGCACAAAAAAAGAAAAATGGTCCAAACAGACTTGAGGTTGGGACACCCTGAAGAGTGATATAAGCCAGGGTTAGAGGGAGCTGAGGGGCTCTGTTCCAACCTCCAAAGAAAGAAGGGGAAGACTCTGTTCCTGGCCTCTCAAGAAAGGAGGACCAGAAGCTGAAAGAAGACAAGCAGCATCCAGTAGCCAACCTCTGCGGGAGGAAGAGAGGATGAAGACCTCTGTCAGAGACTGGGCCTCCAGTCCTGCGTCTGACATCACCTGAAAGGACCACCAAAGGTTCCGGGCCTCATGTCTGAAAGAGCTGTTTGTTGTTGTTGTTGTCCAGCAACTCACAAAGAGCTATTAACTCTTGGTGTCTCTGATACCGGCTGGGATACCAACTGAAAAGGGTATTCACAAGGCATGAGGATGGGATGCCAGGATAGGCCACAGTGTTACCCACCTGCCCGGGCTCTAAGACAAGAGGGCTGCCAAAAAGCCCCAAAGCCAAAACCAAGGGCTGGAGCAATCCAGTACCCATACGAGAGGGCCCTACAGGCTGCAGCCGATGGAAGGATAGTGCCCAGTAGGGGACTCATCATGTGGTTCTCAACCATGTGCACAATTGCAAGAGACTTCAGGCTCTGGAAACAACCAACTTGGGGGCCTCCCCTGGTGGCGCAGTGGTTGAGTGTTGGGCTGCATAGCTGTTTGAAGCCTCTGCTGCCCGCAGACTCTGCAGCGCCGTTTGATCCCTGGCCACCGACGAGGGTCCCACATGGCGTGACAGTCCTCTCCTGCTGCCTGCTGCTCCCCTCAGCAGTGTACTTCGGTTTTTCTGCATGTTCTGCTCCCTGCTCTGGCTCTGGTGAATTCTCTCAACCTCCTGCACTTCTGACTGTACCCAGTGCTTGTATAAATAAAATTAAAAAAAAAAAAATGAAGAAGTTCTGTTTGCAGAACTTCTAACCTCCTGGAACCCCCTGTGCAGAGTAAGCAGGTGCTCTCAGAGACTCCAGCTCCCTTTAGGGCGGCAGGTGCCAGCACACCAGCAGAGGACCTTACACTACTTCAAAGGAAACCGGCACCCCCCTGATCACTGCAGCACTATTTACAGTAGCCAAGCTGTAGAAGGGATGGTACATAGATAATAGGATACTACTCATCAAGAAACATAAACTCATGCCATCTGGGGCAACATGGATGGAGCTAATGGAAATAAGCCCAAAGGAGAAAGACAAATACGTCACTTAGATATAGAAAAATTAAACAAAGGGCTAGTTTAAGCTATCCTTTGAGTCTCCCCGGTGGTGCCTGACTACTGGCTGGGGCTGCAGACCAGCCCAGACTTTCTGGCCTGGCAGCGCTGGATGGTGGACTGACCCTCTCTAGTTTGACATCAAACTCATTTGACGACAAAGCCTGACTCCAGCTGACTGAATCCCCCATTGTGTCTTGTTTCACCTGCACCACCGCTGGGTCCCCAGCCTCTGCTGTTTGCTGGGTCTGAGATGGATCTTGTACTTGATGCTGCTCGTAATTTTTTGTTTGTTTGTTTTTAAGATTCATTTTTTATTTATTTATGCATACAAGAACTGGGGTATAGGCCAGAGGGGCAGAGGGTGAGAGGATTCACCAGACACAGAGTAGGGAGCAGAATAGGCTGATCCACTGAAATCCACTGCTGAGGGGAGGGGTGGGTGAGACAGGAGAGGTCTGCTGCCCCCTGTATGTTGCTCCCTAGCCAGGGATCAAACTCAGGTCTAAGCAGTGATAGCACTCAGACTTAAACCTTATGCCACCAGGGAGGCCCTCTTTTATATATTTTTTACATCTTTTGATATTATTTAAAATAATAGACGTGCTCCTACTGCTCTACTTTCATAATAAACACGCTCCTTCCTCCCAGCCCTTGGCTCAGGTCGGGTTTACACGTGTCTTTGTCACCTTTACTCAGTGTCCATCTCTCATGACAGAGCAAGCTCCACGTCTCCGGGGTCCTCTCTCTGCTCCCCATTGTATCTGCAGGGGAGGCTGCTTGGGGAGGCAGGAGCCAGCCAGGGAGAGGGATGCTGGCAAGTGAAGAGGAGGCAAAGGCAGAGAACACTTGGGAGATGCTCCCTGGTTCCCTGAGAAAAGCATTTCTCAAAGTGTGGTTGTGGAATCCTTGAAGTCACCCAGAGCCTGTCACAGGAACCACGAGGTCAAAACTATTTTCAAAACGTCACTTAGACACCATTGGCTTTTTCACTACTTCGCCATCTGCTGAGGTAAAACTTACTAAAAATGGAGCTTAAATTACTAACTGCAGTTATTCTTCACAACTACCTACCACAGAAACACAGCTCCAAGCCAGTTTCACTTCAAAGTGTTTTGGCTGAAGCATTAAAAATTATCTTCATTATTCTGTCATCCTCAAATCCACATTTTACAGCACCTGATGCGATGACACGCAAGTGCACACACAACACTCCTGCTGCGTCCCCAACTACCATGTGCCAAGGAAAACATTTGCATGAGATGAATTAGACTGAGAACTGGGGAGGAGTCACAAGTGTCCAGGGCCCAGCACAGGTGGTGGAGACAGAAGGGAGGCCCCCTGTGCTGGGCCCTGGACACTTGTGACTCCTCCCCAGTTCTCAGTCCCCAGTGCCTGGAGGTTCCCAGAGAACCAGTCAGCATCACTGCCTGTCCAGGTAAGTCTCCACCCACCAGCCTAGGGTCAGAAGCTCCCCAGACCCCAGCAGTGCTGATCATGGGGCCCCCAACCCTGCTCCTGCTGCTTCTCTCCAGGGCTCTGGCCCAGACAGACACCTGGGCTGGTGAGAGCAGGGTGGAGGGAAAAGGCTTCTGCAAAGGAAGCTGCTGCCTTAGGCCCCTCTGTCACCCCCGTGGCCCCCTCAGTCCTGGTCCCTTTCTGTCCCCCCACCCTGCCTCCTCCTTTTGTCCCCTGAGTCTTGCCCCCTCTGGACCCGCTGCCCATGTTCAGTCTCTGGAGCTCCCTCCCTCCTGGACACTTTCTCCCCTGCCCCATCTCCCTGGGACTCAGGACCTGCCCTGGGAGGAGGGTCCGCCAGGCTTCACCCCTCCCCGCCCCCAGGGTCCCCTTCTCTGAGGGTGTTAGAAATGGTGATGTCCCGCCCGGCCTCGGGGAGCCCCGGTGCATCGCGGGGGGCTACGTGGACGACCCGCAGTTCGGGGGCTCGGCAGCGACTCCCCGGGCCAGAGCGCGGAGCCGCGGGCCCCTGGGCGGGCGGGCGGGGCGGGAGGGTCGGGCGAGGAGACGCGGCTCCGCAGACACTCGGCGCGGAGGCTCCAAGCGCTCCTGGAGGCCCCGCGCGGCCGCCGCAGCCAGAACCGGGCTGGGAGCAGCGCTGGCCGGGGCGGGTCACCGCTCCCGCCCCACCCCCCGCCCCGAGTCTCGGGGCCCCGTGACCCCCGAGGCCGTGGCCCCTGCCAGGCCCCTTGACCAGGGAGGAGCCCGCGGGACTTTCACCCTTTAGGTTTCTTTTAAGTTTGGGATTATTCAGGGCGGGAGATCGGGTGCGGGCGGGAGACCACGGGGTGACTGCAGGGCGGGCTCAGGGTCTCCCACGATCCAGAGGACTCTGGGCTGCGCCGCGGGGCCCGACGGCGCCTCCCCCGCGGGCACGACCAGCTCCCCACGACGGCGCCGGGGACGCGCCCTGGGCGGGGACCTGCGCGCCTGGACCCGGCGGGCCCGCGGCTCAGCTCCCCGGCGCGAGGGGGAGGGGGAAGGTCGGGCAGAGCAGGACGGGAGCAGCCTGGGGGGCGGTTGCGTGGAGGGGCCCCCAGACTCCTGGGGATGGGGAAGGAGGCGCCGCAGCTCAGAGGTGAGAGGGCTGCGGGGCCTTTGATCTCCCTGAGGCGCGCACCCCGCAGGGAAATGGAATCATGGTGAGGAAGCGCCCCCTTCTGGCCAGAGAGGGAGCTGTCGGCCTCGTTTTCCAGCTCTGGGATGGAGACTGGCCCAGAGGCTCCTACTTTTTCTGAAGGACAATTAAGGAATCCAGTTCCTCCTGAGAAAGAGGGGAGACCACCCCTGAAATCACCCTACACAGGATCCTTTTGACCGGCAGCCATCTTCGGAACAATGAATTTCTCTCTCGAGATCTTGTTTTTTGGTGAGAGAGCATTTTTGGAGATCTCACTCCTGCCTGTCTGTGTCATCACCCTCCACCCAAGTCAGCAACAAAATGCTCAGAGACCTGCATCCCACCCTGGGCTCTCACCTGCTATCCCGGACTCCCAGACCAGGCTGTTTTTGGGGGTTTGTGCTCCTCCCTCCAAGCATAGTGTTCTGTCCACTGGAGTATGGTCACATGAGGCTGCTTCAGTGTCCATGGAGGAAACACAAAGCATGAAATGTCTGATTCTTCCTACTCAGGCCCCCAATCGCCCTATGTGACCCATCACCCCATCTCTGAGCATGAGGTTACCCTGAGGTGCTGACCCTGGGCTTCTACCCTGCGGACATCACCCTGACCTGGCAGCAAGATGGGGAGAACATGACTCCAGGAAATGGAGCTGGTGAACACCAGGCTGGGGGTGGCGGGGTATGGAAATTACCAGAAGTGGGCAGCTGTGGAGGTGTCTTCTGGAGAGGAGAAGAGATATACATGCCATGTGCAGCATGAGGGGCTGATAGCACCCCGAGTCCTGAGATGGGGTAAGGAGGGGGATATGGGCACCCGGCTGACTCAGGGGCATCAGAAGCCCTTCTGGAGACCTTCAGAGGATCACACTGAGGCCTCAGGTTCAGGGTCTGACCTTCTCTTCCATTCCAGTTCCCCCTCCTCAGTTCTCCATCCTTGCTGTCGTCCTCATTTCCAGCTTGGTTCTCTTTGGAGGTGTGCTCACTGGACACAAGGTGGCTTCATGTGAGGGGCTAGAAGAAGTGCTCAGGTAGGGAAGGGAGTGGGGGATCTTGTCCACTGGGGGCTTTCATGTCCCAGGGAGAACTTCCTACCCTGTTAATGGGCAGTACCATCCACACGTGTGTGGCCCAAAGGGCATCTGGTCCAGTTCCCTCTCACCTCCGTTCTTCATTTTTCCCAGTCCAAACCTGGGTCTTTACTCACAGTTCTGGAAACTTCCCTGTGGTGCAGGATTAGAAGATTCCTTTAGGCTTCTGACCTGATTCCTCCCTGGTCTCACATGATGCTTCTTCCCACAGGAGGACAAGGAGGAAGCTACACTCAGGCTGCAAGTAAGTGTGGTCAAGGGTTGGATCCCTGAGCCCCTGGGAACAGTGTAGATGGAGTCCATGTAGGAGTCACTCTCATCTGTTCCTCCTGTGGTCTCATCTCTGACCAAGTTTTGTTGTGTTCTCCCCCAGCAGCCACAGTCCCAGTGCTCTGAAATTTATCTCAGCCCCTAAAAGGTGAGACCCTCGAAGACTGCTGGAGGGGTTGGGGTTTGTGGCAGAGAGGCTGGGACAAGATTTTGGGGATGCTTTCAGGAGGACATCTTGAGAATGCAGTGGACCATTGATATTGTTAACACTGAGGTAATTCACCTGAATTTCTTCCTCATTATTTTCTTTTGGGGTATTAGACAGCCTTGTGTGGGCCTGAGTGTTACAGGATTTATTTTTGCCCACATTTTGTGGCTTTATGATCCCCTGGTTTAAACCACTTCACACCTTTGAGAACGGCCCATATCCAAAAGACCAGAAACAACAAGTGCTGGCAAGGATGTGGAGAAAAGGGGACAGTCCTGCATTGTTTTTGGATATAGACTGAGCCAGCCCTTCTGGAAACAGTACTGAGGTTTCTTAAAGAGTAAGTGTGGTTCTGTCATTGGACCCAGCAATTCTACACTGAGGATCTCCTCAGAGAGGATAAATACTCTCCTGTGAAGGAATCTGCACTCCCGTCACGCCACCAGTGCAGCAGTATTTACAGTAGCCAAGCTATGGTAACCACCTAAACGCCTCCAAACAGGTGACAAATCAAGAATTTGGGATTATATGTATACATATATGTACATATACAGGTGACTCCAAAGGACATGAACGTTGGGGTTTGGGGGAGGGAGCTGTCAGGGGTGAAGATGCCACCACATACTAGTAGGGGCCAGGGTGGGGGGAGGGGAGTCCTGCCCAGCTCTCTACACCTCAAGCCAACTATGAGATACTTCTCAACCTCCTCCACTTCCTCAGGTCCTGTGCTTTTTCAGTCCTGCTCAGAAGCTGCTTCTCCATGGAACTGCATTTATAGAGGTGTTGTTCTGACACTCTCTACTCTGTGTGCAATTTGAATTAATTTATTCTGGAGCTTGATGTTATTTGATTTCCCATCATCTTATGTTGTGTATCCTGTCATTCCTGTTACACACACACACACACACACACACACACACACACTCACTCCCCTCTCCTTGAGAACCACACCCTCACTCAGCACTGGGGCTACTCTGACCCTCTGTCTCTGGTTCCCTCAGAGTCGCCCTCTCTGCAGTGTCTCTACTCAGCAGTTTCTGAGCAGCCCCAGGAGTCCCTGCACCTCCTGCCTCTGACCTTATGGGAAACCAGCCTCTCAGCCTGCATGACAGTGAGGAGGCGAAGGCAAAGTCCTGAGGTCAGTGACTGATGGAGGAGACAGTTTACTTTTTTTTCTTTTTACCTTCATTGTATTATTCAACTGAGGTTAGCATTGGTTTACAACACTGCATGTGTTCAGAGGCAAGGGTCACACCTCTTCAGATGTTTGTTACATCACACCCACCCTAACGGCACCCACAGTCTTAACCATAGTCCATTGGACCCTCTTCCTACTTTGTTTCCTACTCTTACCCCCAGCCCATAGCTTCCATTCTGCAGTCATATATATAGAGTATGTTTTGGTTTAGTTTCATCTGTCCCTGCTTTGTTTCTTTATATTACAAATATGAAATCATCCAGTATTTAACTTTCCCCTTCAAACTTATTTCACTTAGTATCATCCCATCCATATCTATCCATGTTGTTGCAAATATAATATTTCATCTTTTTCACGGCCGAGTAGTATTCCATTGTGTATATAGCTTGTATTCTTTATCCCTTCACCTACCGCTGGGCACGTAGGTTGTCTTCATTGCTTGGTTATGGTAGACAGTGCTGCAGTGACCATAGGAGGTGCATATTCCTTGGAATTAGTGTTTTTACCTTCTTTGGGTAAATACCAAGGAATGGGATGCCTGACCATGTGACAGGTCTATTTTGAGGAACCTTCATTTTTTTTTTTTTTTCTATAGGGGCAGGACCAATCTGCTATCCATTGAAAAGAGAGGTTCCAGGTTACCGCCCCGCCCAAGGAAAGGTGGATCTGAGCAGTGATGAGAAGCTAAGGAAGAGGAGGAAGATGTGGAGTAAGATGATGAAAGGAGACTGGAGGGGGAGCATGGAGCAAAGAGACATGTTAAGAAGAAACCACACTTGCTTCTCACTTGGACTTGTGCCAGGGAGTTGGGGACATGGAAAGAGACATGTGAAAGAGACAAAAATGTGAATGAGAGACCCATCAGGAGGCTGACAATGGCAGCTTTTATCTTGATGTGGATTTTGATTTTGTTCTTGTCCTTCCAGACTCACCTGGCCCTTCCTGCCCCTTTCCCATGGGTCTCTACCAGTAGGTGCCTTAGCCTTGTGGCAGGCGTTCAGGCCCCAATGGGCCTGCTTTGGGCCAAGCCTGTTTGGCTGGGCATTTACCCATGAGGGGGACGGGTAACTTTGAGTGCTTCACTTGGGAACTATTCTAACTATATTCTTTCTCTTCTCTATCTCTATTGCACACTGATTTTTTATTTTATACTAATTGTATTAAAGTGCTTTTCTATTGACGATCTTACACTTTAGAGTAGTTTTGTCTTTATGCAGCTGATGGCAGATCCCATGTAGAATGTGCAGTTTTGAGGGCCCAGGGAACCCCTCATTCTGCCCACTAACAAGACGAGACATCATTCCCACCCACCATGTGCCAGAGTTCCTTTTCCTCCACACCCTTCAATGGGCCATTCTCACAGTGTGAGGTGGTAACTCATTATGGTTTCAATTGGCATTTTCCTGACAGCACATGACCAGCATTTATCCATGTACCTATTGGCCACGTGTGTGTCTTCTTTAGAAAAAGTATCTATTTAGCTCCTCTGCCCCTGTTTTGACTTGTTTTCTTGTTTTGGAGTTCTTCGTAGATTTTGGATATTAACTCCTTGTTGGATTGATGATGTGCAAATAGTTTCTCCGATTTGATATTGTCTTTTCATTTTAACGATAGTTTCCTTCACTATGTAGAAGCTTTTTTCTGATGTGATTCCATTGGTTTCTTTTTGCTTTTGCTTCCTTGGAGCACAGAATGCATTATGGGCAGTGAAAATACTCTGTATGATATTCTCATGATGGACACAGGTCATTATACATTTGTCCAACACCCCAAGAATGGACAATACCAGAGTGAACCCTGAGAGAAACCATGACTTTGTGACTGTGACATGCAGGTCCATCACTTGTAGTTGACGTGTCAGTCTGGTCTTCACACATGATTTGGACATGATGTGTGAAGAGTTTTATAAGTTGAGGAATGAAGTGTAATTTACTTTAGAAAGCATATTTCATGCTCATACAAGAACATTTAAATAACACTCAAGGATACTCATCAGTCATTCCCCTCCACCCCCAACACCCCAGTCAGCCAATGTCTGCTCAAAACCAGTTAGCAATTTATCTTTTATCTTCTAATACATATATATTGGAGATATATATATCTCCATGCTCCTGTCTGGGCGATAGTGTTTGTTTTCCCATCAGTAAAGGAGTTCAGGTCACAGATGCGGGGAAACATTTGCAAATCACGAATCTGATAAAGGACTGTATCTACAAATAATGCCTAAAACTCAATGATCAGAAAGAAATAACCCAATTTTAATAAGGACAAAAATAGTGTAATAAATGAATGGCAACTCATTTGTAAAAATGTACAAAACTTCCACACAAACAGCAACTTTAGTCATAGAAAAGTAAAAATATGAACAAATGTTCAATATCACAGTTAAGAACAACAGTGACACCATCACCCTGCTGCCCAGGGTGTGCACAACAGGAGCCTCATCAGGTTCATTGTAAAAGATCCTTAGGGGCTGAGAGACACATCAGAGCCCTGGGCACTGTTGCTGCCTGGTTGAGAACAAAACAGAGTCTGGTCAGAGATGAGACCACAGGAGGGAGTGATAATGGTGACTCCCCCATGGAGTCCATTTACACTGTCCCCAGGGGCTCAGGGATCAAACCACTGATCCACACTTACCTGCAGCCTGAGTGTAGCTTCCTCCTTGTCCTCCTGTGGGAAGAAACATCATGTGAGACCAGGGAGCAGTCAGGTCAGAAGACCTAAAGGAATCTTTTAATCCTGCAGAACAGGGAAGTTTCCAGAACTGTGAATAAAGACCCAGGTCAGGACTGGGAAAAAATGAAGAAAGGAGGTGAGGGGGACCAAATGCCCTCTGGGTACCATACATATGTGAGGATGGTAATTCCCATTAACCAGGTAGGGCAAGTTCTCCCTGGGACTTGAAAGCCCCCAGTGGAGAAGACGCCCCCAGTCCCTTCCCTACCTGAGCCTTTCTTCCTCCACATCACAGCTGCAGCCACCGCAGTTCCAGTGAGCAGAGCTCCAAGGAGAACCAGGCCAGCAATGATGCCCGCAGTGGGGATGGAGGACTGAGGAGGCACTGGAAGGGAAGGGAAGATCATACCCTGAGCCCCAGACCTTATCCAGACCCTCTGAAGGGCTCCAGAAGGGCACCTGAAGGCCCTGAGAATGGCCTCTGTGCCCACATCCTTCTCCTTACCCCATCTCAGGACTTGGGGCTCCAGCAGACCTTCATGCTGCACATGGCATATGTATCTCTGCTCCTCTCCAGAAGGCACCACCACCGCCGCCCACATCTGGAAGGTTCCATCTCCCCCAGGCCTGGTCTCCACCAGCTCCATCTCCTGGGTCAGGTCCTCCCCATCTCACTGCCAAGCTAGGGTGATGTCCGCAGGGTAGAAGCCCAGGGCCCAGCACCTCAGGGTGACCTCATGCTCAGAGGTGGGGTGGTGGGTCATGTGTGTCTTTGGGGGATCTGAGGTGGTAAATCAGAAAATTCACTTTGTGTTTCCTCCATGGACACTGAAGAATCCTCATGAGACCATCCTCACAATGGACAAGACAACTGGTGTGGCAGGAAGAAGCATAAAATGTAAAAAACAGGATAATCTGGGGAAATCTGTGAGATTCTCCTATTATTAGAAAGTTCTAGAATGAGGAATTAAACCCAGGGTAGGATGAAACAGATGGAGAAGAACAAAGACTTTTTACTCCTGACCTGGGTGGAAGGTGAATGACACAGAAAAGCAGGAATCACATAAATGAAAATGTTCTCAGACCAGAAACAAGACTGAGAGAGAAACCCGTGGTTCTCAAACAGGCCCCTGGTCAAAAGGACCCGGTGACATGTGATGTCAGGGACTGTCTGTCTTTCTCAGGAGAGACTGGATCCCTTCACTGTCCTTCAGGAGAAGCCGGAGTCTGTGGGAGTCTCTCTAGTGCAGAACATGAAACCCAGGGGAGTCCCCCTCTCGGGACTAGAGAGAGGACTCATTTCCCGCAGTGACTCCAGGCAGGGGGGGACCGGGAGCCTCCAGGCCCCTCTTACCCGTGCGCTGCAGAGTCTCCTTCCCGTACTCCAGGAATCTGTGCAGCCACCTCAAGCACCTGCCCTTCACATAGTTCCTGATGTGATTTGCCATGCCCTGGGCCTCCCACTGGCTCCGGGTGGTCTGAGCTGCCATGTCCACTGCGGTCCAGGAGCTCAGGTCCTCGTTCAGGGCGATATAATCAGCACCGTCATAGGCGAACTGCTCATACACACGGAGGAGGCAGCCGTCGGGCCCCACCTCGCAGCCAAACATATCCTGGAAGGTGTGAGACCCTGTCCCCGCCCGTGTCACCCCATGGTCACCCCGCCCGCACCCCCCTCCCGCCGGGAATAAACTAAACAGAATGAAATGGGATGAAAGTCCTGCTGGCTGTTCCCAGGCAGGTTGCAGAGAAGCCTGGAGGGGGAGACCCCGAGCGACCCCCGTCCGTGGGGATGGGGGTGCTGACCGGGCCCGGACCTGCGCCAGCTCACCGGTCTCGCTCTGGTTGTAGAGGCCGCGCAGGGAGTCCAGCTGCACGCGGTACCACAGTGTGCGCTCCCTTGCGATCTGTGTCTCCCAGTCCCACTCCTCCTGCTCCACCTGCTCCGCCCAGTGCGCCCGGGGCTCCACTCTCTGGTCGGGGGGAGTCGCTGTCCAACCGCCCGAACAGCATGTCATCCACGTAGCCCACCGAGATGAAGCGGGGCTCCCCGAGGCCGGGCCGGGACATAGCGGTGTGGAAAACCCTCATGGAGTGGGGGCCTGGGGGCGGGAGGGGAGACCCAGGCTATTCTCCCTTTCCAGGGCTCGAGTCCCAGGGGGCGCCCACGAGACAGAAAGTGGGTGAAAGACGAGTGAGACCGAAAAGCGGCTGCGGGATGAAAATGGCCGGGACTCGGGGGGCCAGAGGAGGCTGGGGTCTCGGGGGGACAGAAAGGGGCCAGGACGGGGCGGGGCCGAGGTGGGGGGACAACTAGGGCTGCGGCGAGGTCGCGCCTTTCCCACGCCCGCCTGCGCCCTCGCTCCCGCCTCTGGGAGCGCCCTGTCCCCTCCCGACCCGCACTCACCCGCCCGGGTCTCCCTCGGGGCCGCGGCCCCCGCGAGCAGGAGCAGGAGGGCTGCGCCCCCCATCTCCCAGGACGCGCCCCCACCCGGGCTGGGGAGATGGAGTCCCGGCGGGCGGGCGAGGGCTTTGGAACGGGAGCCGCGGGGCTGCTGATTGGCTGCTCTGGAGACCTCCAGGCAATGGGGAGTGAGCCCTGGGGTGACGCACCAGTATCCAGGAAGGAGGACCCGACAAGAGCTGTGAGAAGTGAAACTGGGGAGGTGAGGAAGCCCCAACAGTCACCTTCCCGCCCCAGACAGCGCCCTGGGAACTGAGACCTTGGGAGCCACACCTGAGACCCTCCTCTCCTGCACCAAGACCTTTGTCACACGGTCTTCCTGAGTCCAGGCCCAGGAATTGGGTCAGCGATTCTCAAACATTTTTCTTTCAGGATGTCTCTACAGTCTCACAATTTATTACGGATCCCATGTATAATTTTTTAGGTGGGTTATAGCTTTAAATATTTACTAGAATAAAACCTTTCAAAATGATGTTATTACTTCTTTACTTTAGAATATTAATAACCAATGTATGCTAACAAAGCATTTTTAAGAAAATAACTTTCTGCAAATGTAAGGATAATTGCACAATTGTATGAATTTTTTTTTTAAAAGTTACCTATTGTTTCACTACACTTTATATATAGTGTTAATTACACTGGGATCAAGTTATCAAAAATCATGTGTTTTACTTTTTACCACAGATCCCAAATGAAAAATTAGTCCATACTGTAAGTTGTCAAGTTTATAGTGATAGGACTCAATTTTCCATAATTTTGGTTTTCTCTGGGAGTTTACATTTTATTAAGGCAACAAGTGCCCTCAGTTAATTTTTATTTATTTATTTTTTAAAAAATTTATTTATTTATACAAGCATTGGGTACAGTCAGAAGCATGGGAGGGTGAGAGAATTCACCAGAGCCAGAGCGGGGAGCAGAGCAGGCAGAAGGACCGAAGTACACTGCTGAGGGGAGCAGCGGGCAGCAGGACAGGTCTGCGCGCCATGTGGGACCCTCCTCCGGTGGCCAGGGAGCAGCCGGGGATCGAATCAGCGCCCTAGCCCTGCAGAGGCTGCGAGCAGCTTCACAACCCAGCACTCAACCACTGCGCCACTGGGGAGGCCCTCAGTTGATTTTTATTTTTATTTTATTTTTTTATATAGGCATGTTTTATTTATTTGTTTGTTTGTTTGTTTGTTTTGTTTTTTGTTTATACATGCACTCGTACAGTCAGAAGCACTGGAAGATGAGAGAATTCACCAGAGCCAGAGCGAGGAGCAGAGCAGGCAGAAGGACCCAAGTACACTGCTGAGGGGAGCAGTGGGCAGCATTTTTATTTTTATTTATTTTTTTTGTATTATCTTTTATTTTTACATATGTAGCTGCTTTTTTTTTTATAATAAATTTTATAGTTATATTCCCCATACAATTGTAGCCCCCCCATTCTGACCCCAATCCCTCCCCTCCCGCCCCCGCCCCCTAAAAGTGTCTCTGGTTCATAGTTTTTTGTTGATTTTGATTTTCACTTTCTTATAGTTATTCATTTTCCTGGTCCCTTATTTAAGTTTTCTAGATTCCTGCTATGAGTGAGACCATCCGGTAGTTTTCTTTTTCTTTCTGGCTTATTTCGCTGAGCATGATCCCTTCCAGCGCCATCCATGTTGCTGCAAATTGCATGTGTTTATCTTTTATGAATGCTGAGTAATATTCCATGGTATATATGTACCACATCTTCTTGATCCAGTCATCTATTTTTGGGCATTTGGGCTGTTTCCAAAGCTTAGCTATTGTAAACAGTGCTGCTATAAACTTAGGGGTGCAGGTGCTTTTTGGAATTGATGTTTCTGTGTCCTTTGGGTAAATACCTAGGAGTGGAATTGCTGGATCCTAGGGAAGCTCTATGTTTAGTAGGTCCAGAAATCTCCACACAGCTTTCCACAGTGGTTGGACCAGTTTGCACTCCCACCAACAGTGCAGAAGAGTTCCTTTTTCTCCACACCCTCGCCAGCATTTGTTGTTGCTAGTTTTTTTAATATGTGCCATTCTCACTGGTGTAAGATGGTATCTCATGGTAGTTTTGATTTGCATTTCCCTGATGGCAAGTGATGTTGAACATTTTTTCATATGCCTGTTGGCCATTTGCATTTCCTCTTCAGAGAAGTTTCTTTTTAGCTCTTCTGCCCATTTTTTGACTGGATTATTTTCTTTGTTGTTGTTGAGTCTCATCAGCTCTTTGCAGATTTTTGTGATCAGTCCTTTATCATTAGTGTTGGGTGCAAAAATGTTCTCCCAGTTGGTGGGGTTTCTCTTTGTTTTTGTTATTGTCTCTTTTGCTGTGCAGAAGCTCTTTAATTTGATGTAGTCCCAGCTGTTTATCTTTGCCTTCACTATCACTGCTTTGGGTGATGTGCTTGTAAAGATGTCTTTGATGTGCAAATCACGTAGTGTTTCGCCTATATTTCCTTCTATATATTTTATGGTTTCAGGTCTTATGTCTAGTTCTTTAATCCATTTTGAGTTGATTTTTGTGTATGGTGTGAGGTAGTGGTCAAGCTTCATTCTTTTGCATGTAGCGACCCAGTTTTCCCAGCACCATTTATTGAACAAACTTTCTTTGCTCCAGTGCATAGTCTTTGCTCCTTTGTCAAAGATTAGTTGACCATAAATCTGTGGGTTTATTTCTGGATTTTCTATTCGATTCCATTGGTCTGTATGTCTGTTCTTGTTCCAATACCATGCAGTTTTGATGATTATGGCTTTGTAGTATAGTTTGAAGTCTGGGAGTGTAATGCCTCCATTCCCTTCTTTTTTTTTTCAGGAGAGCTTTGGCTATTCGGGGTTTTTTGTGATTCCATATGAATTTCATCAATAATTGTTCTATTTCTTTGAAGAATGACATTGAAATTTTGATTGGAATAGCATTGAATCTGTATATTGCTTTTGGAAGGATGGCCATTTTAATGATGTTTATTCTTCCAATCCATGAGCAGGGGATGTCTCTCCATTTCTTTGTGTCTTCTTCTATTTCTTTTAACAGTGTTTTATAGTTTTCTTTGTATAGGTCCTTTACCTCTTTTGTTAGATTTATTCCCAAATATTTGATTTTTTTTGTTTCAATAACAAAAGGGATGGTTTTTTTGATTTCTTCTTCTTCAGATTTATTGTTTGTGTATAGGAAGGCTACTGACTTTTGCGTGTTGATTTTGTATCCTGCCACTTTACTGAACTGATTGATGAGTTGAATTAGCTTTTCTGTGGAGTTTTTGGGGTTCTCTATGTATAATATCATATCGTCTGCAAATAGTGATAGTTTGACTTCTTCTTTTCCTATTTGGATTCCTTGGATGTCTTTCTCTTGTCTTATTGCCCTGGCTAGGACTTCCAGTATTATATTGAAAAGCAGTGGTGAGAGTGGACATCCTTGTCTTGTTCCCGATCTTAATGGAATTGCTTTCAGCTTTTCACCATTGAGAATGATACTGGCTGTTGGCTTGTCATAGATGGCCTTTATGATGTTGAGGTATGTTCCTTGTATCCCAAGAATTTCAAGGGCTTTTATCATGAATGGGTGTTGCACTTTGTCGAAAGCTTTCTCAGCATCTATTGATATTATCATATGGTTTTTATATTTCTTTTTGTTGATGTGTTGGATAACGTTGATTGATTTTCGGATGTTAAACCATCCTTGTGCCCCTGGAATGAATCCTACTTGGTCGTGGTGAATTATCTTATGGATACATTGTTGGATTCTGATGGCTAAAATTTTATTGAGGATTTTTGCATCAGTGTTCATTAGGGAGATTGGCCTGTAGTTTTCCTTTTTTGTGTTGTCCTTGTTAGGTTTTGGTATTAGTGTAATGCTGGCTTCATAGAACGTGTTTGGTATTGTCCCTTCCTTCTCAATTTTTTGGAAGAGTTTCTGAAGGATAGGCACTAATTCGTCTCTGAATGTTTGGTAGAATTCATTTGTAAATCCATCAGGTCCTGGGCTTTTGTTTTTGGGGAGGTTTTTGATTACCATTTCAATTTCGCTAATTGTAATTGTCTGTTTAGTTGTTCTATTTCTTCTTTATCTAGCTTTGGGTGATTGTAGAGTTGTAGGAATTTGTCCATCTCCTCTAGATTGTTAAACTTGTTTCCATATAACTGTTCATAGTAGTTACTGATTATTCTTTTGATTTCTGCTGTGTCCGTTGTGATTTCTCCTCTTTCATTGATGATCCTGTTTATTTGTGCTTTCTCCCTTTTTTCCTTTGTGAGCCTGGCTAGGGGTTTGTCTATTTTATTGATTTTTTCAAAGAACCAGCTCTTGGTTTCATTGATCTTTTGGATTGTTTTTTTTTAGTTTCAATTTCATTTATTTCTGCTTTGGTTTTTATTATTTCTTTTCTTCTACTGGTTTTGGGGTTTTTTTGTTGTTCTTTTTCTAGATCATTGAGCTTCGAGATTAGGTTGTTTCTTTGAGTTCTTTCTTGTTTCTTGATGTGAGCTTCTATTGCTATATATTTTCCTCTTATTACTGCTTTTGCTGCATCCCATACATTTAGGATATTGGTGTCCTCCTTGTCATTCAATTCAAAAAATTTTTTAATTTCTTCTTTGATCTCCTCATTAGTCCAGTGGTCTTCCAGTAGTGTGGTTTTTAATCTCCATGAGGTAGGAAAGTTCCTTGCCTTCTTTTTATGGTTTATTTCTAGTTTGATGCCTTCATGGTCAGAAAAGATGGTTGATATGATTTCAATCTTGGTGTATCTGTTGATGTTTGTCTTGCGAGTGGGCGGCATTTTTAAAAGGGACAGACGCACATTCATTTTCAGGAAAGTGTTGCCAATTCAACTAGTCTAAGTAAACGTGTTTTTAGCCATTCATTCCTTCAATTAAAAATGATATTGCCTGAATTCACTTCATACATTTCCCCCCCTGGGACACAGCTCTTTGGACGGTAGCAGACACGCCTTATGTGTACTTCCTTGTCATCGTTTCAGACCTTTATAAAAATGTGGATTTCAGGATGATAAATAGAAAATATGCTTTCATGATTTAACCAGGACATTTTGAAGTAAAACTGGTCTGGATTTTTTTTTTTTCTGCAAGAAAGTGGTGGTAAAAATAACTACTACTGCAGTTGGTACTATAATTTCCATTCTTACTAAGTTTTATCTTAGCAAATGTCAAAATACTGAAAGGCAAATGGTATCCAAGTGATGTTATAAAAATAGTTTTGACCTCCTGGATCCCGTGAAAGGTTCTGGGTGACCTCAACAGTTCCACAGACCAACTTTAGAAATGCTTTTCTCAGTGAACAAGGGAGAGTCTCTGCCTTTGTCATTTGTCAAGTGTCCTCTACCTTTGTCTCTTATTGAGCTCTCAGGATGCATCTCCTTGGTTTGGATTTCCAATTTCCAAAGTTTTTCTTAGAGTTTTGTCCCTGGAATCTCTGGATGAGCACTCATTCCTCAGAGATGATGAGAGAGTGCTCAGTTTGAGAAGGGAGGTGGAGAGACAGGTGCTTCCCTTTGGAAATGGGACAGTTTATGTCTGGAGGCACCAGACCCACTTAATATACATTTCCATCCAATGACCTTGCCTAATCTTTAAGAGAGATATAGTATTGACCCCTTGATTTTACATGTGTTTAATGCATCTGACTTGATGCTCCCAAAGCATGAAGAGCAGTGCTGTCCAACAGAATGTTCAGGAAGAAAGAAATGTTCTATATATGCACTGACCAATATGGTGCCTCTAACTGTTGAATACTTGAAATGTGGTTCATGAGCTGAGATGTTGCATATTTTACTATGTATCATTTAAAATTAAGAAGCCATATGTGGCTAGTAGCTACCATATTGACGGTACCTATCTAGAATGTTCTTAACTTTCAATACTTTGAAAGTATTGAAATACTTTACTGTCCCCCAATACTGCCCCCCAATACTTTGCCCCCCCAATACTTTGTTGTATAATAAAATAGTATAATAAAATATAATGTACAATAAAATTACCTTCATGTGGAAATCATGGATTTTTCTACATGGGTTTTAGGTATATCCTTAAAATATGGCATGTCCAAATAGTTTAATTAACATGTGTTTTAACAACAGATGGAGAGGTGAGATCCCAAATCTGAATACAAACTCTGTCAAATCGATGGCTGATGACTAAACTGTGCTGAGGTGTGGGACGTTCAAGAGAAACTGTCAGAAAACCAGAAGGAACTTAGAGGGCGTTCTACCCTTGAGTGACAGACTCATCCTGGTGCAATCTTTGAGTCTGCACCTATGACTGACGACTTCCCCAATCCACACAAGCTCAGAGAACCAGAAGAAAAATCTTACTGACTTGAGAAATCAAACATCAGATCTGGTGGCGGCATTTGGGTATTTGGGTACGCCAGGAACAAGGTAACCAACAAGTGAGTGAATGCCAACATCTGGCAGACACTGTCCAAAACCTTTGTTGACCACTGAATTCCATGGAGACAAGTCAAACCCTTCAAGACCCAGGATGAAAATGCAGCAAGTGGAGACTGAAGCAACAGAGCAGGGGCCCAGCTGTGCTCACTGCAGGGACAGATTTGGCCTTGTTCAGGCAAATGTCCAACTTCAGTGGGGAAGAAAAGGAATCCCCAGAAAAATAAAAGAGTCCAGATGTGTTAAATCTTACATCTTTCATGTATTTAGAATTAAACCTGCTTTCTCCATGGCGCTTGTTTGAATAAAGCCTGACTACTCTCTACAAGGTATCGGCATAATTTTCTTTCTTTGACAAAAGGATATAAATATTTTGTGGTCAGATGATGAACAATAGAAGTGTTTCAAATGTCCACAATTTTTTAATACACTCAAGAGGTCAAGACCAATTCCCCTCCTGTGAGTCCCTGGACTTGCTGGCTCCCTGCTCCTGGAGGAGGCTGGGGTGCCCGCACCACTTCACAGTGAGGCTCAAAAGGCATTGCGATCTCCTGCTTGATCTCTCCTGCTCCTCTCTGGGGGAAAGACATTTGCCGCGCTGGATGGGCACTCAGATAAGGAGACGCTCACATGGTGAGGAACTGAAGCTTTTTTCCAGCAGCCACATGCATGAGCCTCTATGTAGATCCTTCCATGTCCACCAAGCCTTTTCTTCAGCATGACGTTGTGATTGCATAATGTGAGGCCCTGAGCTGGAACCACCACTGGAGCACAGGCCAGAGGTGTGGAGGGTGAGAGGATGCACCAGAGACAGAGTGGGGAACAGAACAGGCAGATTGACTGAAATACATTGCTGAGGGGAGCAGCAGTCGAGTCAGGAGAGGTCTGCTGCGCCATGTGGGTAGCTCCCTGCCCGGGGATCGAACTGGTGCTGCAGAGGCTGTGGACAGCTTCATAGGTCATGTCTTAACCCCTGCGCCACCAGGGAGGCCCATAAATAAATAAATCTTAGACAACAACAAAAGAAGTCTTGGAGAAAGAAGTTATGAGTGTGGAAGCCCTGGGCTTGGGTCCTAGATCTGTGTCATGCTAAATATGGGAATGTTGCCACTCTCGCCTGTAAAATGGGACTAATAGAGTCTTGGTTGTCTGCCTCACACAGTTGATAAGAGGATTAAGCTTAAACTTACAGTACTGTAGAAGTGAACTATATATTGCTTACAAGAGATGAAGTTTCAATATAAAGACACATTGAAGGTAAATTGATGGGAAAAAGATAAGCTATGAAGATAGACATCATAAGGAGATTGGAGTGGTTCTACTAAAATCAGCCATAAAAAATTTTATAATAGAATTCATTGGCAGATATAGAGAACTCCCTCATGATGATAACATCTAATAGAGTGAGAAACTCCAGAGTACAGATAGAAAGGAGACACGTTGCCTGGCTGGGGTAGGGAGAGGGATCAAATATAAAGGTGCAGCTATTGACAAGAGCTAAGATATGCAAACAACATAAATGCCCAAAATCAGATGTCTGGATCAAGAAGATGTGCTATATATACACAAGGGAATACTTTAAGGCAATTTTAAAGGGTTTAGAATCCCCAAGAGCTCAGACACAGGGAGCCTGCACCTATCCTTTGGCCCTTTTCCATGGACCTTCACAGGACAGTTTGAGGGGGCAGGGAGATAACTGAGAGACCTGAACTCAGGCATGGAAATCCTGCTGAAGTCAGAGAGGAAGAACTAGGGGAAGTCCCGAACACCCACGTCATGGTGCTGCTGATGAGCAGCATGTACCTCTGGGTGAGGAGCTGCAGAACTGAGAAAAACATCTACTTTCTGTCCCCAGGTACAGATGGGAGTCTAAGGAGAACTGAGAGTGAGTCCGGGAGAACTCAGAGTCACCCCAGAGATACACATGGGCCTTACCCTGTGTTAGGTTCTTCTCCCCACTGAGGGAAGGACCAGGAAATGGAGGTAGACAGCCCACCCCAAACACAACTACAAAAGACCCCCTGAAGACTAAGGGCAGAACAAGGATCTGGAGAGAAACCCCAGACCTTGCACTGAGTACTAGGAAGGGACCATGTACAGTTGGTAGAGGGCAGGAGCGTGGATACCTGTGTTAAGATACAGGGGGGAATTTTTCCCCACCCCCCTGGGTTCTTCTGACACTAGACAAATACATTTATATCAAACAGATAAGTAGGAGAAAATATCAAATTTAATAACAGATATGGAGCATTTACATTATAAATTCTAAAATAAATGATGCAAGTCAGCGGTTTATATTCTGTGTGAAGGGATCTAAAGTATAAGGTGGTTGGGGGTCATTTCACGTGATGAGGAGGGAACAATTTCATATGACAAAATCTTCCTTCTGGATGTTTGCCCTGCCTTAAGGTAGGTTCCTCTGATTTTAAAAAGGAAAAAAAAAAGGTTGTTTCTGGAAATATCCTTAATTTAGTAAATCTAGGTAATCATTCTTGAAGAAGTAGTAACAGTTTCAGTTGAGGATCTCAACTGATCCTAGTTCTACATATCAAGATAACATATATGCGGGGGGGGGGTCTAGATATCTTAGGAAAAGTCTATGTGAACCTTTTTCAGGAGACTACTACCACAGAGGAATAAAGCAAAAGCAAACAGATCCTGTTAAAAATGAAGGTATGAAAGAAGTGATTGGCCTCCCTGGTGGCGCAGGGGTTAAGACATAACCTATGACGCTGCCCACAGCCACTGCAGCATGAGTTTGATCCGGAGCCAGGGAGCAACCTACATAGCACAGCAACCTCTCCTGACCCGCCTGCTGTTCCCCTCAGCAATGTATTTCAGTCAGTCTGCCTGTTCTGTGCCGGGCTCTGTCTCTGGTGAATCCTCACACCCCCCACAACTCTGGCCTGTACCCCAGTTATTGTATGCATAAATAAATGAATCTTGAAAAAAAAAAAAAGAAGTGATTAAATACTCCCAGGTGTTCACATCCCAGTCTGTAAGTGTTTTAGAAGAGGCTTGATGGAGATGTGTCAATTTGGCATGTGGATTATTTCAAACTAAGGTTAATAAAGACCCTGCAGGTTCTCATAGCAGAAACCTTTACCACTCCCTTAACTATCTTGAAAAATGAAAATTGAGACTATTACTCAGAATTAGGCTTTTTACCATAAAGAACCCTTCAATGGTAGAAACCTATCTACAAGGCAGGGCAAACATCTAATTCAAAAATCTGGTCTTTGTCATATGAGTCACCCAGTCCTCATAATGTGAGTTCCCTTCCTCTCTCCTTGAAGGCCCTGGCCTCTATCTTATTCCTTAGCTAAGGACGTAGACCCTCATTTGCCCCCACTGACCCTGGAATTCACCTCCACTTAAATTCTCTATATGTGGGCCTCCCCAGTGGCTCAGTGGCTGAGTGCTGGGTTGCTAAGCTGCCCGCAGCCTCTGCAGCACCAGTTCGATTCCCGGCCGCAGGGCGAGGGTCCCACATGGCTTGCAGACCTCTCCTGCCGCCCGCTGCTCCCCTCAGCAGTGTACTTCGGCCCTTCTGCCTGCTCTGTGCTCTCCTCTGGCTCTGGTGAATTCTCTCACCCTCCCGCGCTTCTGACTGTACCCAGTACTTGTATAAATAAATAAAAAATCTTTTAAAAAAATTCTCCATATGTATGTAACTCAATTTTTTTTTTTTTTGTCCTATTGATGTATCTGACATTACTTTGTTGTTCAGTCAGTCTAAAAGAACCCAAAGGGGTAGGGAGAAACTTCCTCTCTTCCCCTACAGAAAGTTGTGATTCCTCTACCATGTAACATGAAACCTATAATGACCTAAATAACTAAAGCCACAAAACCTTACAGGCCTAGCTCCACTACTGACTAGATTGTCTCAAATCGTCTCACTAATGGTGAGCCAGATAACAAAAGTCTGCCCTTTCTCTAGAGATGATTGCTGTTTTCTTCAGACTCTACTATTTCTTTATAATTGATGATGTCTGAATTTAATCTTTATCAAAATCAAATTATAAAACACATAGAAAAAGTAAGAAAACTATTATGTCCTCAAAGAGGAAACAGTAAATGAAACCTTCCCTACAGAATAAAATTGTTGTTGGAATTATAAGGCAGACACTTTAAAATAATGTTTATAAATATTTAAGATGAATGAAATAGAATAACTGAACATGTTTGGATAATTTCAGAGTCAAATGCAAATGCTAGAAATGAAAGATATATTACAGATAAATAATACTGTCAATGAGTTTATTATGTTGCATACAGCAGAAGAAGGAATCAGTGTCATTGAAAACAGACAATGTGATTTTAAAACATATTTGCTTTCAGGATAAACATGCTAATAAATACATAACTTGATTCCCAGGAGAAATACTTTAATGGCCCAGAACATATGAAAGCCATTGACCCAAGATTCAATAGACTCAGAAACCTAAAGAAGAATAAATACAAAGATACCAAAATTATACATCACCGTCTAACTGCTTAAAATCAAACATGAAAAGAAAAATCTTAAAAGCCACAAGAGAAAACAAAACACATTCCAGAAAGGAGAAAAACAATAGAAATTATATCTCCTCATTGGAATCAATAGAGACCAGAAGACACGGCCATGACAAATTTAAAGTGTTAAACAGAAAAACGTATTAGTCTAGAATTCTAGAACTAGTTAAATTATCTTTCAAAAATAAAGATATTTCCCCAAGGAAAAGGTGAAAGAAATTGTCTTAAATAGACTTCAATAAGGAATACTAAAATGTATTAGTTCAAGGAATACTAAAGGAACACTAAAATGTTTAGTTCAAAAAGAAAAATACCAAGTAGAGACCCAGTTATTTGCGAAGGTGTGAAGAACACTGGAAAGAGAAAAGACATATCAGTAGATATAAGTGACAAACACATACACACACAAATACATACATTTTAAAGACTATTAATCTTATAAGGTAAAAACAGTAACAAGGTAATGTTAGGTTGTACCATATTTAGAAATAAAAAAATGTGTGGCGGGCCTCCCCAGTGGCGCAGCGGTAGAGCACTGGGTTGCGAAGCTGCCCGCAGCCTCTGCGGCTCCAGTTCGATCCCCGGGTGCTCCCCGGCCACCGGAGGAGGTTCCCACATGGCGCGCAGACCTCTCCTGCCGCCCGCTGCTCCCCTCAGCAATGTACTTCAGTCCTTCTGCCTGCTCTGCTCCCCGCTCTGGCTCTGGTGAATTCTCTCACCCTCCCGGCTTCTGACTGTACCCAGTGCTTGTGTAAACAAAACAAATAAACCAATAAATAAATAAAAACATGCCTCTATTTAAAAAAAAAAAATTAAAAAAAAATGTGTGGCAAGACAGAGCACAGGGGAAGAGAGAGTGATCATTAAAATATGCTATTTTAATATCTTTACATTGTAAAGTAACAGAACTTTGTTATTATATACATATGACAAGTTAGAGATATATAATGTAATCTTTAAATCAACCACTAAGAACATAACATAAAATGATATAACTAAAGATAATACCTAACATAGAAAATGAAAATAAAAGTAAAGACATAAAAATACTTAATTAACAATAAAAAGGGAGGAACAAAGAAAGAGCAAATGCAACAATAAAAATCAAATATCAGCATTGTAGTTTAAAATCCACATATACTAATAATAACTAATAATAACTAAAAAAAGAAATTAAAAGATGCAGATTCAGACTGGCTAAAAAATGCAACATCAAAGTAGATGTTTTGACAAGTAACACTCTTTAAACATAGCAACAACAGAAAAGGGGGCCTCCCTGGAGGCGCAGGGGTTAAATACACACACTATCAAGCTCTCCCCAACTACTGCAGCATGAGTTCTACCCTCAGCCAGCCAGGGCGCAACCCACATGGCACAGGAGACCTCTCCTGTCTCGCACACTTCTCCCCTCAGCAGTATATTTCACTCGATCTTCCTGTTCTGCTCCCCACTGTCTCTGGTGAATTCTCTCACCCTCCCCCACCCCCCGCACCTCTGGTCTACACCCCAGTTCTTGTGTGCATAAATAAATAAATCTTAAAAAAGAAGACAACAGGGTCTCCCCGGAGGCGCAGCGGTTGAACGCTGGGTTGCAAAGCTGCCCTCAGCCTCCGCAGCGCCGGTTCGAGCCCCGGTTGCTCCCCGGCGACAGGAGGAGGGTCCCACATGGCGCGCAGACCTCTCCTGCCACCCGCTGCTCCCCTCA
The DNA here is from genome assembly GCF_964194135.1 of Talpa europaea. Taxonomy (NCBI): domain Eukaryota; kingdom Metazoa; phylum Chordata; class Mammalia; order Eulipotyphla; family Talpidae; genus Talpa; species Talpa europaea. Next base: position 124,188,973 of record NC_140068.1, on the reverse strand, counting down.
GCAGTGTACTTTGGCCCGTCTGCCTGCTCTGCTCCCCGCTCTGGCTCTGGTGATTCTCTCACCCTCCTGCGCTTCTGACTGTACCCAGTGCTTGTATAAATAAATAAATAAATCTTTAAAAAAAAAAAAAGACAACAGAAAAATTGAAAATGAAAGAATGGAAAATATATAGCATTGAAATACTAATCATAAAACATCTTCCATTACCATATTTTATAATAGAAGTAGACCTCAAAGAGTATTACCAAGATAGGCATTTCATAATGATAAAAGGGTTAAGTCATCAAGAAAACTTAAAAAATTTAAAGCTGTCATGTTATGAGCTCTGTTATGAACTAATAAAAAGTATAGACAGATCCAAATTATTGTTGCAGATTTTAGCACCTATCTCTCAGCAACTGATAACAAGACAAAAATTTAACAAACACATCGGAGATATAAATCAACCTAGTTGAAAGTTATAGAACACTACACCCAAGAACTGAAAAGAATTGTATAATCTTCTCATGTGCACTTGAAAAATTCACCAAGGTAGACTATACTCTGAGACATAAAACAAGTCTCAATAAATGTCAGAAGTCAAAATCATACAAACAAAGCATGTTCTTAAGCTGTAACAGTATTAGATTAGAAATCATTAACAAAATATTACAATAGAATTTTCTGTAATGATGAAAACATTCTATATCTGTACCGCCCAAATATGGTGCCCATTATCCATATATGACTTTTAAGCAATTAAAATTTGGCTAGAATGCCTTAGCCACTGAATTTTATTTTTTTTTCAAAAAGACACTTCAGTCTTTTTTTTATAATTGCTCTTTTTTTTGTTTGTTTGTTTTAAAGATTTATTTATTTATTTATTTATACAAGCACTGGGTACAGTCAGAAGTGCGGGAGGGTGAGAGAATTCACCAGAGCCAGGGCGGGGAGCAGAGCAGGCAGAAGGACCAAAGTACACTGCTGAGGGCAGCAACGGGCGGCAGGAGAGGTCTGCGCGCCATGTGGGACCCTCCTCCTGTGGCCAGGGAGCAGCCGGCGATCTAAGCGGCGCTGCAGAGGGCAACTCAGCGTTCGACCACTGCGCCACCGGGGAGGCCCTGAATTTTAATTTAAATTCATTTAAATAAATTAAATATCCACAATTGAGTAATGAATATCATATTGGACAGTTCAAATCCATTAAATCTCCAAATATTCAGAAATTTAAAAGACACATTTTTAATACACTTAATACACAAAACCACATTTTCTTGGGTCAAACAAATCACAAGTAAAACTAGAAAATATTTTGAACAAAGTCATAATAAAACACACGATGTCAAATTTCATGGAATACACATAAAGCAGTTCTCAGAGGGTACTTCATAATTTGAAGACTTGTAGATATCACCTAACTTCTCTGAACCTCCATTCTGATTTCTTAATGGGGAAAATAATGCTACCTACCTAGATACTTTTGTAGGAATTAGATGATTATAAGTGCTATTACTTTAAGACATACCTAATAAAGATAAGATAGCCAAAAAAGCATATTTAGGAACAAAATATCACCCATGTTTGAATTATTATCTCGCCATTACCTAGTTGGGTGACTGTGGATACTTTCCATAAGGTCACTTGACCTCAGTTTAAAAAAAAGATACAAACAAAAGCAAGGTAATTTTAAAGTTATTTTCAAACTCTAATTTTTAAGAACTATGAAAGTGTGACATTTCCTTTGTAATGTCTACATGACTACAAAGTGCACTGCATTATCATCACCAGGATTCCCTTCTTTCCTGTGGGATTAGGAAGGAGAAAGGTGGAACCATCTCCTGACAAACACTGCACCCACTTCTTCACACGCATCATTCCATTTCTTCCTCACACTCCTCCTGGGGGGCTGGTATTTTAAGAAAAGTGTTACTGAAGAATCTGAGGTTCAGAGAAATAAAATGATTTGCCTAAGTCTGCACAGTTACACAAGAAGGGGCAGTTCTCAAATTTACCCCCCCCCTCTCTCTCTCTGTCTCTAACTTCACATTCACCCTGGAAAGTGACCTCGAGGACCCGCCAAGCTCACCAGGGAGCAGGACCCAGGGAGTCTCTGCTCCAGAAGTGGACACGCCCGTCCAGTCACCCGCATCCCCGCGGGGAGTGTCCGGGCCTCGCGCGTCCCCGTCTGTCTCGGGCCCAGGCCCGGGGACTCGCGCTGGGCGGGGCGGGGACGCGAGAACCACGAGGAGCCGCGACCCGCCGCCGGGTGACCGCGAAGACGGTCACGAGCACCAGCGCGGGCGCGTCACGCAGAGACGGGAACAGGGGTTTTCTCTGAGAGAACGTGTGACGTCCCCCAAGGACACCTTCTGTTGGGGCAAATGTTTTCTTTCTAAAGATTTATTTATTTACACACGCAAGAACTGGGCAACCCGCCGCCCCGGGGAGGTTCCTTACCGGCTCCAGCAGCCCCGTTGGTGTCGTCACGCTCTCCGCGCTCAGCCGTCGCCGCGCTCCGCCCGCTCGGCCGCTCCAGCCCCTCCTCCGGCCTCGGCACCGCACCACACTGCGCTGCGCTGCGCCACGCACGCCACGCACGCCACGCCACGCACGCCACGCACGCCACGCACGCCACGCACGCCACGCACGCCACGCCACGCACGCCAAATCCAAAGCAGAGGAAAAATAATTTCCCACCCATTTTCCCTTGGAAGCAAATTCACTTCCTGCTTATATTTCATCCCTTCACTGTTTTGTGTGCTCACTGAGGAGACTCATTAGCCACCCCCTGTCTTCCCCGCCTTCTTTCTCATCGTCCCCCCGACCCCCACTGCTTTTCCAGGCCTGCTAAGCTCTGGTAGCCAACAAGGAATTATTGACAATCCGCCCAGTAATGCCTAATGAAAACAGTGCAGGCAGTCCCAGATGGCCTACTTGAATAAGTGCCGCAGACCAGCTTTTGGCAAAATGTCGGGTCAGAGTCCTTGAACGGAAAAGACGGCCTAGGTGTGGTGTAAAGGACTGAGGGGAAGGGGATGAGGCAGTGAGGAGACACTGACACTGGATGAGGTGCAAGTATCTTCTGCTGAGAGACTCAGCAGGTCTTTCTTTAATCAATTTTAGTAATCAGAAAAAAATGCATTATCATGTGTAAAGCAGAGACAATCAGAGTATTCTATTCCCATGGACTACTGGCTCCTACAGGTTTCAGCTAGACGGTAGCCTTCAAGGTCAATAGATAAAAAACCAAACCTAACACTAAAAGTTATGATTTCAGCTAGACAATTACCTAAGACAGTGGATAGCCGCCAGTACATCCCTATCAGCTAAAGCTTAAGCAAGAAAAGACTTTTCTTATTCGCATGGCCTTCAGCTGGGACCGGCTGCTACTCAGCATCAGAACTTTTTCTAACTAGAAACTTCTTAACACAGTTAACTTCATTTAAAAACTTTCCTAAGAAACTTCTAAATAAAAAGGAACTTCTAAAAAAGCAAAAGAAGGACTTACTATAATAGTTGTGCTGATTTGCTTGTCAGGTATGTACAATAAATTGTCTCCCATTGTCAAGTGGGTCAAATTGTTTAATAACTAATTTCTAAACAATTTTCCACGCCATCCACCCACAGTCTGCTGACACGTACAATCCACTGCCCAATATACTCTCTAATAAATTTTTCTCTCTCTAAGACCAAGAACAAAAAGCGAAGGGATGCCAGATCTTCAGCCCCATGGTGTGAGGCCCTTTCTCTTTGCTGCTTGTCAGTATCCTATCTGGCTGGGGCAACAAGACCCTCTGCAGCAAATAAGCAAGAGCAGGACCCCTGTAAGAATCTCTCCAGGGAGGGAGAACAATGAATCAGTTTCTCAGCTACCTGGGGTTTCCTCATGCAGGCTTGTGTCCCACCAGCAACCCTATGACACCTTCATTATTGAGGAATCCCAACTCCAATCCTTCAGAGGAATGACATTTTAGGAGCCTTCAAAGGAGAAGCAGATGTTCCTCTAGTGAAGAAGGCAGAGAAAGATGGTCCAGGCAAAGGGACCAGCATATACTAAGGGACGAGAAGGCCTGGAAAAGAATGAACATTTAGGAAGCATCTAGAGGTCAGCTAAATTAGAGGGCTCCCAGGTAGGGCATGGCAGGGCGTGATGGGAACACACTGGCCATGGAGGGCCAGGTCAAGTCCAGATGTGAAAAGTGAAGGAATCCCTTTGTTACAGGAGGACGAGGGGTACCCCAGGACCTCCAAACCTGTCTACTCTAAATAGGTTCTGCCACCCAGCACATCAAGACAAAACATGCCCCAGTGCATGAAAGTTTCAATGGAAAACAACTTTAATACAATTAGTGTGCAATAAAGAGAAGAAAAACAGGAAGAATACAGTTTCCAAATCAAGCACCAAAAACTACTACCCATGCGCTTGTGGGTAAATGCCCAGCCAAACAGAGTTAGCTCAAAACAGGACCCGAGTCTAAGGCATTTCCTGGTGGGGGCCCATAGGAAAGGGGCAAAAGGGGCCAGGAAAGTCTAGAAGGAAAAGAGCAAAATCAGGGCCTCCCCGTGGTGCAGCGGGTTGAGCGCAGGGCTGTGAAACTGTCTGCAGCCTCTGCAGTGTGGGTTCGATTCTGGCAGGCCAGGGAGATACCCACATGGCGCGGCAGACTTCTCCTGCATCGCCCGCTGCTCCCCTCATCAGTGTCTTTGGTCCGTCTGCCTGTTCTGCTCCCCACTCTGTCTCTGGTGAATTCTCTCACCCTCCCCTGCACCTGGCCTGTACCCCAGATCTTGCATAAAAATAAAATAAAAAACGAACTAACTAAATAAATAAATAAAAAGAAACAAGCAAAATCAAACTCAAAACCCAAATCAGTATAAAGGCTGCCAGTGTCAGCCTCCCCACAGGTCTCTTCCCCACATCTCTGTCTCTTTCAATTGTTTCCTTCCATATCCCCCAAGTTCCTGGTACAAGCCCCAGGCCAAGGAGCAAGTACAGCTTCTTCACGTGTCTCCTGCTCACTGTCTCCTCCAGGTGCTGGTCTTGGTATCCCCTTCCTTCTTTCTCCTGCCTTCTCTTGCTCCCCATCCCTGCTCAGCTCCGCACTTCCATGACGGGGCAAGTGAGACACAGGGCAAGCTAGAAATTAGGCAGTTTTAGGGACAGTGCAGGAGGGGACCTCTGAAGAATTTAGGGATTTTCTCCTCAATAAACTTTTTCTTTCTCAAAACAAACCTGCCTCTTCTTGCTTGCTTGCCTGAGAGTCTGCGAAGTTCCTGCTGCGGCTTCGGAGACACCATCCCATGGGGGTCTAGTGGCTGGGACTCAGCCCTGCACCTGCAGCCTGGGATCTGTTCCAGGCTGGAAGACTAGGCCTGACAATTCCGGTATCACAAGGAACCTGGAAACTCCCCTTTCCTGGGGATTGCCTTGTTACACCTTCAGCTCTAAAATCATTCCTGTGTATTGGCAGCAAGGTAGTTTCTCCCTGTTTGGATAATATTAAGTATTCACCTGCAGGAGGTTGGGGGAAGGACTTTCAACAATGCTTAAGAGAAACCCACACCTTGACCATTCACTCTGCTATCTGATGAGCACTAAATTAATTTCCATATGAACGCATGATGTGGAGGTAAGACACAGAAACGCGAATTACAAGAGACACAGCCGGCTCTTATTAAATTTTCCAGAAACACAATGTGTGCATTAATTAGTCTAAAGCACCTGGAACCTAATGCAAGAGAGATTTACAGAGAGCAGCTGTACAGAGATGGATTAACCCCAGAAATAGGTTTGGCTCTGAGGCTGATGTTTTCTTTTCCTCTCTGAATGGAACAAGATAAGACACATTACTTACAAAATGTAACCATTTCTGGCAGTTTTACCTCTGATTCCTGCCTCCTAACCCCCACCCCAAGTGCTGCCAGGCACAGAGACTGGTTCTGAACACAAACCCCTGGGGCCTCTTCAGCTCAAGCCCCAGAGACACTTGTGGGTGAATTGTGCAAATCGGGGGGGGGGGGGGGGGGGGGGGGGGGGGAATATGCCAATTCCTGATCCTCTCAGGCTTGGCCCTGTTTTCTGTCAATCCAGCTTTGCATGAGGAATTGAAGAATTTCCCATATGGCCAAAGGCACCAAGGCACCATCACCACTGGGCTTAATCCTAATGCATTTTTAACTTCCCCTTTTTTAACCAGGCGCCAAGGAGAAAAGACCAACTTGAAAAAATTCCCTGAACAGGCACCAAGGAAGCAAGAGGCATGAATGCCACTTTCTTTGAAAGGCTGAGGCACTGGGAGTAGAAGAGTTGTCATAAAATGCAGGCTAGAGCTCCAGACCCCCAGGGCTGTGACTGCGGCCAAGGCCAGTGTGGCACCCTCAGGACAGTTGTGACCTGCCTCTTTATGCTCCTGTGGAGAGTTCAGCAGGTGTGATGGGATTTTTTTGGAGTTAGTGGGTTTGGAGTGCGGGGTCCTTGGGCTCACTCTGGGAAAGGTTTCACCAGAGCTCCCGTTTCAGCAATACGCGGTGAGTTTCCCAGGCAAGTTCCTCCACGAGAACAGAGACATTGGTTATATTTAAAAAGCAGGTTTGTTAGGGAAAGGGACAGAAGAATAAAGGACACTTGCATAGACACAAGCAGGCAGGAAGAGCTGCCCTGAAAGGGACAGGTTGGCTAAGAGAGGCCTGCATGTTTGCAGGCAGGTGGCCTTGAGGAGAGCGGCCTCCGCTGAAGGAGGTCAATGAGAGGAAGTACAGGTCACGGGCAGGTAGGGAGCTGCTGCCCTGCAGAGGGAGAGGGTTGGTAAAAAGAAGCACCTGCATAGGCACAGATGGGCAGAGAGATGGCTCCCAGAGCCTGTGCAGAGACTGCACTGATAAAGTCTTCTCTTGTTTGGGAGGGGATCACTCCTTGTGAGCCTTAGGTTAGTTGCTTATTTTTTTTTTAAGATCTATTTATTTATGCATACAAGAGCTGGGGTACAGGCCAGAGGTGTGGGGGGTGAGAGGTTTCACCAGAAACAGAGTGGGGAGCAGAACAGGCAGACTGACTGAAATACACTGCTGAGGGGAGCAGCGGGCGAGTCAGGAGAGGTCTACTGCGCCATGTGGGTTGCTCCCTGGCTGGGGATGGAACTCGTCCTGCAGTGGCTTCAAATAGCTTCATAGGTTGCATCTTAACCCCTTGTGCCACCAGGAAGGCCCATTTGCTCATTTTGGATAACTATGTAGAATCTGAAAAGGACAGGAGATTCCACAATGGACTTGATCTCCATATCTTTACCCTTGAACCTTTGCTTTGGACACTGCCTACAGCAGCTTGATACCTGCTTGGATCTTATGCTTTGTAAATTGGGCTTTGGCACCTAAGGATCTTGGTTTCCATAGCTGTGTCAACAGCTATGCTAATCTCTTCTACCCCCAATTCCTGTGTGAGCCAGGTCGCTGGTCTTGTGGGGCCGCCTTTGCAGTTTTGCTATTCCTGTCCTCCATCAGGTGTATACCATGTGAACAGTCTTGTTCTGGAAAGAACAGACTTATTTTGCTGTAATCTTGCTGAGTGATCATGGGCAAGTCACTGAACCCCACATTTTCCTCCACTGTTCAACAGAGAGGTAGACTGGCATGATCTCCAATATCCGCATGATGTTACGATCCTATTATTTTACTAACAGCAACCTTATGCTTTCACATTGTGGTGGACTTCCCAGATGGTCCTTCTGTAACAGGGAGCTTCCCAGGAAAAGGGGAAGTGCCAGATTCCCTGCCCCACCCAAGGGAGGTTATAGCTGATCAGGGAAGAGAAGAAGCTGAAGAGGAGACTGGAGAAGGAAGGAAGCAGGATGGAGAGCCAGAAGGAGACCTAGAGGAGGCACAGGGAGTGAAGAGACATGTGAAGAAGCTGTGCTTGATGTTTGGTCCTAGACGGACTGAAACAGATGTGGGTGAGAGACCAATGGCAGCATTGATCTTGATTTTGATTTTGCACTTTTCCTCCAGACTTGTCTGGCTGTTTCTGACCCTTTTCTATGGGTCCCCACCAGAAGGTGCTTTAGACTTGTGGCAGAATTTTGGGCCTCAGTGGCCCTGCTTTGGTTCAACCCAGTTTGGCTGGGCATTCACCCATGAGGGCATGGGTAACTTTAGGTGCTTGATTTGGAAACTATATTCTTTGACTTTTCTGTACTGCACACTAATTGTATTAATGTTACTTTCCATTAAAGGTCTTGTATGTTTTGTCTTGGTGTGGCAGACGGCAGAACGTATTTAGAATGGGCAGGTTTGGCGGTTCTGGGGTGTCCCTCTCTTGCCCTGTAACACTTAAGTGAAGACCTTATTGTCCAGAGTTGGAAAGTGTCACCAGGAAAAATTGCCTCAAATTGCATAAAACTATATACCAGAGTCAATGATGCTCCTCAGTTCCTCCTGAATAAGCAGCCTTCCTGCTAAGCCCCTTCATGGAGTCAGCTTCTGAGAAAGCCCAGCCTGTCAAGGTCACTCCATAGAGTTGTACAGTTTGAGCCTCTGACTGCACGTCACCCCAGCCTTCCTCCCTCATTGTAGAGGAAATGATGTCTCAGATAATGACTTGCCAAGTTCATTCTATAAGCAGGGCTGGGACTAAGTCTTTAGTTTCCCACATCTCAACCAAGTCCTCCTATCATTACTCACTGATTTCCTCAACTTAAACCACTTTTCTTTGCATATGGAGAGAGAGAGATGTGTAGACAGAGAGATAAATAGAGTCATCCATCCATCTCCTCTGCGAGGAAGAATAATAAGCAAATGCATGCATTCATGAGCTCACTGCCTCTACTTTATATAAATAAACCATTGGCTTTTGTTTGAGGTAATTTTTTTATGTCCTCGAGAAGCCATATCACATAAAGACAATAAGCTGTGGCTCAGGAACCAGGAAAGGCTTCTTATTCTCAGATTCTCATTCTTGTGCTGCGAATATGCTGCCATTTGAGAGTAGGATTTTTTTCAGAATCCAAGACTGATGGCTGGGGGATAAGAGTGGGGAAGGGGTAATCATGTTATGAAATGAAGGTTCCACAAAAATTGATGTCATTGGGGAAAGCAGTGTGAAGGAGAAATAGGAATTTCTGTATACACACACATATTTGTATATATTTATATACATATATTTTTATATACACATTTATATTTTATATATGTATTTTTAGCAATATCTTGTGATCAAAATTATTTCATAAACATTTGATAATAATAATAACTCTCAATGGTTTCAGTTATTCTCACAAAGAGTGGATGACTTGAGGGGTGGGGGATTGATGGGCAAGATACAGAGCATACTCACAGCACCTCGTTGCCAAGCTAGTGTATTTTGAGTGCCACTCAGTGAGGTAGAGGTGATGAAACTTGTTGCACCAGGCATGTGTTTTTGAAAAACATGCTCTCTATGAAAAAGCTAAGGGACGGACATTCTTTAACCAAAGCACTGAACACTGTCTGCTACAGCACTTGTTTTCTTGTTTGGGTTATATCACCCCAGGTGATTTAAGTCAGACCAGCTCCTTCATTTCATAGGTGAACAAAAACAGAAACCCTGAGAAGAAAACAGCTTTTGCAGGTCGGCCAAAGAGTGACTGATTTAACAAAAGCAAACAATTCCAAATTGGAAATACATACCTGGTCCGTGGTCTGGAGAGCACCCTCTTCTGTTTTAAGAGCCCAGGGTGCATGGGTGGGGAGGAGAGCAAAAGCCAGCTGCCGCTAGGCTCCCCGCCATGTGCACTGGCATCGGGACTGCCCCATGCAGGCTGCAGGCTCCAGCCAAGAGTGGCCTGCAGCATGGTCAGCAGGTTGTCCAAGGACGGTCATGGAAGTCACGTCCTAAGAAAGGAGCCAGAAAGCAAGAATTAAGCATTTCCAGTTTATAACTAAATAGCATTCCAAGGTACTATCAACTATAAATCAAATGTGATGTTAAAAAGGAAAAGAAATGAATCACCTAAATGGAAATAACTGTCTCCGATCAAAATATCTTGCAATTAAATATCCATTTCTTCTCTAAGTTCTAATTTTCTCTTAGGAGAAGTCAATGTTTTTGCAGTGACAGTCCAAAGTCATGAGGAGAACAGTGTGAGGTTTTATCCCTGGCACTGAACATTTTAAAGGTATATGTTTTTTTTTTTATAATAAATTTTATTTTTATATTCCCCATACAATTGCAACCCCCTTATTTTGACCCCAATCCCTCCCCTCCCGCCCCCTTGCCCCCATAGAGTGTCTCTGGTTCATAGTTTTTTGTTGATTTTGATTTTCACTTTCTTATAGTTATTCTTTTTCCTGGTCCCTTATTTAAGTTTTCTAGATTCCTGCTATGAGTGAGACCATCCGGTATTTTTCTTTTTCTTTCTGGCTTATTTCGCTGAGAATGATCCCTTCCAGCGCCATCCATGTTGCTGCAAATTGCATGTGTTTATCTTTTTTGAATGCTGAGTAATAGTCGATGATATATATGTACCACATCTTCTTTTTTTTTTTTATAAATTTTATTGTTATATTCCCCATACAACTGCAGCCCCCCCATTCTGACCCCAATCCCTCCCCTCCCGCCCCCGCCCCCCTAAAAGTGTCTCTGGTTCATAGTTTTTTGTTGATTTTGATTTTCACTTTCTTATAGTTATTCATTTTCCTGGTCCCTTATTTAAGTTTTCTAGATTCCTGCTATGAGTGAGACCTTCCGGTATTTTTCTTTTTCTTTTTGGCTTATTTCGCTGAGCATGATCCCTTCCAGCGCCATCCATGTTGCTGCAAATTGCATGTGTTTATCTTTTTTGAATGCTGAGTAATATTCCATGGTATATATGTACCACATCTTCTTGATCCAGTCATCTATTTTTGGGCATTTGGGTTGTTTCCAAAGCTTAGCTATTGTAAACAGTGCTGCTATAAACATAGGGGTGCAGGTGTTCTTTGGAATTGATGTTTCTGTGTCCTTTGGGTAAATACCTAGGAGTGGAATTGCTGGATCATATGGAAGCTCTATGTTTAGTAGGTCCAGAAATCTCCACACAGCTCTCCACAGTGGTTGGACCAGTTTGCACTCCCACCAACAGTGCAGAAGAGTTCCTTTTTCTCCACACCCTTGCCAGCATTTGTTGTTGCTAGTTTTTTTAATATGTGCCATTCTCACTGGTGTAAGATGGTATCTCATGGTAGTTTTGATTTGCATTTCCCTGATGGCAAGTGATGTTGAACATTTTTTCATATGCCTGTTGGCCATTTGCATTTCCTCTTCAGAGAAGTTTCTTTTTAGCTCTTCTGCCCATTTTTTGACTGGATTATTTTCTTTGTTGTTGTTGAGTCTCATCAGCTCTTTGCAGATTTTTGTGATCAGTCCTTTATCATTAGTGTTATCAGTTCAGTAAAGTGGCAGGATACAAAATCAACATGCAAAAGTCAGTAGCCTTCCTATACACAAACAATAAATCTGAAGAAGAAGAAATCAAAAAAACCATCCCTTTTGTTATTGAAACAAAAAAAATCAAATATTTGGGAATAAATCTAACAAAAGAGGTAAAGGACCTATACAAAGAAAACTATAAAACACTGTTAAAAGAAATAGAAGAAGACACAAAGAAATGGAGAGACATCCCCTGCTCGTGGATTGGAAGAATAAACATTATTAAAATGGCAATCCTTCCAAAAGCAATATACAGATTCAGTGCTATTCCAATCAAAATTTCAATGTCATTCTTCAAAGAAATAGAACAATTATTGATGAAATTCATATGGAATCACAAAAAACCCCGAATAGCCAAAGCTCTCCTGAAAAAAAAAGAAGGGAATGGAGGCATTACACTCCCAGACTTCAAACTATACTACAAAGCCATAATCATCAAAACTGCATGGTATTGGAACAAGAACAGACATACAGACCAATGGAATCAAATAGAAAATCCAGAAATAAACCCACAGATTTATGGTCAACTAATCTTTGACAAAGGAGCAAAGACTATGCATTGGAGCAAAGAAAGTTTGTTCAATAAATGGTGCTGGGAAAACTGGGTCGCTACATGCAAAAGAATGAAGCTTGACCACTACCTCACACCATACACAAAAATCAACTCAAAATGGATTAAAGAACTAGACATAAGACCTGAAACCATAAAATATATAGAAGGAAATATAGGCGAAACACTACGTGATCTGCACATCAAAGACATCTTTACAGACACATCACCCAAAGCAGTGATAGTGAAGGCAAAGATAAACAGCTGGGACTACATCAAATTAAAGAGCTTCTGCACAGCAAAAGAGACAATAACAAAAACAAAGAGAAACCCCACCAACTGGGAGAACATTTTTGCACTAAAGGTATATGTTTTTAATAACGTTTTAAACTGAAATATATCTTATTTATAATTAAGTGCATGAAAATTGGTTTTTACGTTTTATAAACCTGATAACCACTGCCCCGCTGACCAAGACCAAGAGGACATTTCCTGCTCCCTAGAAGCTTCCTGGAGTGCTTGGATATCTAAATAACATTAAAATATTACGAAAATGGAAACCTCCACCATCCGGGTGGCTAGCTCATCCCAAACCTGGCATTATCCTGAAGACAGGCCTCCTAAGACATTCAGGCACCCGAGCTCAGAACGCCCCACCCACTGCCTTCTCAAAACAGCACCATGCCTTGAGAACAACTTATTGACAAGGTAAAGGAAGGCTAAGGCCTAGGGTAAGGCAAAACTTTATTCTTTGCTCCCTCTAAGGAGCCATGTGGAATGGGGGATTGCCGCAGACCAGCTTTCAGCAAAATGTCAGGTCTGAAGTCCTTGAAAGGAAAAGACGGTCTAGGTGCAGCGAAAAGGACTGAGGGGAAGGGGATGAGGCAGTGAGGAGACACTGACACTGGATGAGGTGCAAGTATCTTCTGCCGAGAGACTCAGCAGGTTCTTTATACTTTTTTAGCAAGCCCTGAGATGACAATATCATGTGCATAGAAACAAAGCAGAAACAATCAGTGCATCCTTTTTTCCATAGACTTTTGGCCACTACGTGCTCTCAGTAAGAAGGCAACCTTCAAGGTTAATAAAAAACTAAGCCTTACACTAAAACTCATTGTTTCAGTTAAACAATAACCTAAGACAGTGGATAGCCGCCAGGACACCCCTATCAGCTAAAGCCTAAGCAAGAAAAGACTTTTCTTATTCGCATGGCCTTCAGCCAGGGGACAGGCTGCTACTCAACTATCAGAACTTTTTCTACCTAGAAACTCCTTAACTCAAATAGCTTCATTAAAAAACTTTCCCAAGAAGCTTCAAGAGAAGGCAAAAGAAGGACCTACTATAATTGTTGTGCTGGATTGCTTGTCAGGCATGTAAAATAAATTGTCTCCCATTGTCAAGTGGGCCAAATTGTTTAATAACTAATTTCTAAACAGATAATTTCCCGTGCTGTTCACTTACAATATGCTGATACGTGTAATTTATTGCCTAATATACTTTCTGATAAATTTTTCTCTTTTTTGTGACCAAGAACACGCAAAGGGTTGGTTGTTAAATCTTTAGCCCCACGGTGTGAGGCCCTTTTTCTTAGCTGCTTGCTAGTACCTTATCTGACTGGGCCAAAAAGGCCCCCTGCAGCCGGGGATGGTGAGAACCTGAGGTTTAAGGAAAACCCGGCGTTTGGGGATGACCTGATAGTTTGTCTTATAAGTTATGGTTTTCAATAAAGAATATTGAACTTAAAAGAGTGTTCATCAGTTTGTTTAATCGCCACTGGGTGGTAGAAACATACATCTTGAAGTTGAAAAACGATGCTTCTGGTGTGTTTCAGTCCCTAAACTGATGTTTGCAGGAAGTTTGCCTTTTCTTTCTTCTGGATTGTAGAATCAAGTGCCAGGTATCAACTTCCATTCCATTTTTTTTTTCCCCAGTGGGAAATTTTCTTCAATTCTCAAGTCAGGATTTACTAATATTTGAAGTTGCTGTCACCTGATGATTTTGGAACGGATTTCCCCAACCTTCTTCATTCCAGTACACATTTCAAAATCCTTCATACTTAGAATCTTCACTCTGAAGATTTCTTCTGTGAGGGGTGTGAAATAGAAAGTTGTGGGCCTCCCTGGTGGTGCAGTGGGTGGAACACTGCACTGTGAAGCTGTCCGCAGCCTCTGCAGTGTGGGTTCGATTCCCGGCCGCCCAGGGAGAAACCCACATGGCACAGCAGACCTCTCCTGCCTCTCCCGCTGCTGCCCTCAGCAGTGTCTTCTGTATGTCTGCCTGTTCTTCTCCCTGCTCTATCTCTGGTGAATTCTTTCACCCTCCCATGCCTCTGACTACACTCCACTTCTTATATAAATAAAAAAAATCTTTAAAAAGAAATAGAAAGTTGCCTATATTTTCCAAAATTCAAATCCTGGTTCATAAAAGGGCTTCAATCACTTTCCCCACCTCTCAAAAACACTGTCTCAATTCCTTCCCAGTGCACGTTCTAGTTAGGAACTGAACCAAACTATATTAAGGACAATTATAAATAAAAGACTTGAAACTGTGGATCAGAGGGAGGGATAGTGGAGGAAAGATAATTGTAAATAGATGCCATCATTCCTCATAGGGCCCAAATCAGCCTTTGGAACAAATAAGCCAATTTAATTCCTCTTGTTATCTCTCATAAGTAAGAATTTTGAGGAAATACCAAATGCCTAAGAGTTTAGGACATTTTTTTTCTTTTTCTCCAAGTGGGAGTTGGAGTTATGTGATTTCAGCAAGGTTGGAGGATGGTGTGTGAGGAGAGCAAGAGGTTCCAGTGGAGCTCAGACTGAAGTCCAGCCCTTGCTATGCAACTAGTGGGCTCTGCTCATGCCTTGACACTTGTTTTGACAAGGTAAAACTTCTATTTACTTCTATAGAGATGGGTTTGCTTTCTGGCTTCAGGAGAAAAAGATTGTTATGTGTAGATGTCTAAAGCGAGAAATACCACCTTGGCCCAAAGATCTATTTATTGTCTCATTATTTGTACTCCCATTTTTACTATGTTTCTCTAATTATATAATGTAAATATCACACATTCATTGTGAACAACTCAAACCATTTATAAAATATGAAACTTTTGAAATATAAAAATATAATAAAAATTATCTTGTCATCTTACCATAATAATAAGCATTAATATTTTCGTGACATTTTTGCATGCATCTCTTTACATATCTATGTGTTTTTACATAAACAGCATTTAGCATAAATGATAATTTTCCTGGGATATCTTTCCACACCCATGTCAGCAGATTTATCCCCATCTCCATTTTCCCCAAGTAACACACGTATCTTAGCCAGAAAAAAACTTGTGGTTTTGCATGCAAATAGTTAATTTGTGTTCATTACCATGGGAACAGGAAACATAAAGCAGGGAGTGGAAGAAAAGTTGATACCAGGGTGCTTTACTGACCTGGGAACTGCCATGGGCAACTGGGGTTCAGTCTCCCTGGGGCCCTCGAAGGAGCTAATTCTGTGGAATACAGAAAATTATCCACCGATGGAAGGAAAGATGGAGGGACCTATTAACTCGCTGATTTCTATCTCCCATAGATCGAGGGTCGCCACCTGGGCTATTAATTCCCTCTCCTAGGTTGTACATGAGTGAGCAGGTGCCAGACCAGTGCAGCAGTCATCTCACAGAATGGCTTCAGAAAGGACCTGAGGCAGCAAGTGACACATAAGGTGCAACTGGACTAAGGTGGTGGAAGGTTATACCTGCATGAAACTGCTCACTATGAAACAATAAACTATAGCAGTAAAAAGGTGAACTGAAGGGATAGAAGACATGAGGCCTGAGAAATGTCCCATACAGTCTACTCCTTACACCACTCAGATCTATTCACGCACTCTGTGGAGTCCAGTCAGTCACAGTCTTTGATGTGGTGGCCAGTGACAAGCTCTACAAAAGACTCTGTTAATGGACCAAGCCTCCACAGATGCATGTGGTCACAACACCATTATTAATGTGCTTTGTCTCTTTCCCACACAGTCATTCCAGATTCCACTCTCCCTGGAGCAAACCTATATTCTTCATCCCTGCAGAGTGGGAGACTGAGTCCCTCACCCCCATCAGGACATGGTTGCTGCATGGCCCGTTTGTATTTCTATTTGGCAAGAAGCCCCAGTTCTCCAGAGTTTCTACATGAGCTCCTTTCTTACTCCATTGTGCAGCAGCAACCCTAGCTCATCATAGTAATCAGGGTCAATTATTCTGAAAACGATCACAATAGAGTTCATTATGGCTCACTGGCTCAAGGAATATAAATGCTTAGGCAGTAGATATAACATCAAATCCAGCAGAACCTTGCTGGTACAAATATACCTCCCAACCTCCCACCTCACGTCCCTGGAGAGCCTCTAATCTAATAGGGTGAAGGTGTGCGGTGAAAAGTATAAATTCCTCCAGTGCATCATTAGGAGTAATGGTGAGAGTGGCTGATCCTTCTTCACCTCTTAGTTGCAGGATCCATGCTTTCTCAATATTGGAACACAGATTATATATTGGCCATTACTTCAATGTGTATAGCACATGTTGAAAGCTGTCTTCCACCATCTCAGAGTGTTTTGCCCAAGATAAAATGTTAAAAGTTTTTAATGTCTCTCATACTTCAATTATGCTGTCAACTTCCAGGTGACATGCTGTGTGGTAGAATCAGTGATTCCTGCAGACACGCTGCCAATGTCATACTTACTTCACCATAAAATGTGCCCCTTATCAGAGGCAATGTTATATAGGCTCTATGCTGGTGAATCAGGCAATCTGTTGGCTCTTGAAAGGAGATGCTGGCAGTCAGGGAAGGGAATCTTACATCCAGAATGGATGTCAATTCTTGAGAACAAATCACTCTCCATAACAGAGTAAACTGAGTGAAGAAATCCACCTGTTACCATGTAGCTGTCTGGTCTACTTAAGTGATGTTATCACAGCAAGAGCTTGACTGTGATTTCTTTGACTGGAAATCTGGGCATTCGTGAGTGACAGTGACTGATGAATCACCCATGATGAGAAGAAACTCATGCTACTGGACTCAGGTATGATTAAATCACCCTTGATCTCGATTTCTATGACTTTCAGGGACTGTTGAATAAGCCCTGGGGTGACCAACGAGAGAGGCTGAGTGTTATCCACACAAAGGGGACATGATCTGTGGTAGGTGCTCTCTGAGGTGAGAACTAACATGAGACACAAAGGTCTTAAACCCTGTGTCCACTCCCATGGACAAAAATGCCTCATTTCCTAAATTCCTTTGACGTTCATCTTCTCATCTTTCGCCTTCTCAGCACTGAATCATTCAGAAAGTCACAAACCACTGCCAGGAGTCTATTTTATAGCCATAACGGAGGGAGGTCAACATTGGGAGGTCAACATTGCCACCATTCAAATTAAGTCATCAGGGCACTGCCTGCAGCTCTTGCCACTCCTCACTGTCTCATTGGGTGTTCCTGGGTGAGGCTATTTAATGAAATTGTAGCCCTGGATATCCCATTACATCTCTAATCTTAATATCTTCCTCCTAAAACATATGTTCTTATAAATGGATGTCCTAACATGGACTGATATAGACATTAATAATGATTTCTTGATTATACTTATGTAATGACATATGGCTGATTTGATAGATATTGCTCATTTACAAAACCCTACTGTTTAACTAAAATTCAATATCCCCAATTTTTTTTTCTTTCGGCATAGGGATAAGAGGATTCAGCAGAGACAGACTGGGAAGCAGAACAGGTAGATTTACTGAAATACACTGTTAAGGGGAGCATCTGGTGAGATAGGAGAAGTCTGCTGAGCCCTAGCAGGTTCAGCTCCCTGAGCTGGCCTAGATTCAGGCCTCAGTGGTGCAGCACTGAGACTTCACCCCTAGGACACCAGGGAGGCCCAACAAACCAAATTTGCATTACACCTACCATGTGTACTACCTCTATTGTGTACTTTGGAAGATCCCAGGTCACCACTTATTTGGTTCCTGCTCTGTAAAACGCCCAGGTAGAATTCAGAACAGAGGCAGCAGACATGTGAAGGAATCAGGGCCTGAGGGGCCTGGGCAGTGAGTGGTTTGGCTAAAGGGTTTACACTAGTTGTAGATCTTCTGCATAGGCCATAGCAAGAAGGAGGCCAGCACTATGACAGAACTGGACGCAAAAGGAGTGAAAAAATTTGGGTGATACAAAACAAACTTTATTAGTATTTCTATAATGAACAAGAAACCCTGGAGGAAATAAAATGAAAAAAACGTGAAATCAATTAGGAAACAAAGATTTTTGAATTACAAGAGGAGGGCCAGGTGTCAGTGGGTGGAGGGATAGTAGAAGTTAAACGAGGATATGTGGCTAGAGAGGTGGGTGAGGAGAGGTTTGGGGTCAGCGGTGCTTAGTCAACACCAGAGGTGGGCAGGCAGGACAGGGGTCAGGGGATGGGACCCTGGAGGAATGGCATCAGGTGAGCACCCTCTGCATATGTTGTTCCAGAGCAACAGGAGAGCCCAGCAGGCCTGCTGGGTCAGACAGACAATGCCCAGGGTACTGTAGCTGTTCCTGGTCACTCTGAGCTCACTAAACCCCTACATAGCCTGAAACCCTCCAGATTCCAGCAGGATGTCCCCAGGCTGCTGAGCTAATACCAGCCCTGCTGGGGAAACCAGTCCAGGACCTGAAACCTGTGGGACAACCTGCTGGGCATAAGCACACACCACCTGTTTGTGGGGAGCCAGGCCCTAGCCAGGCCATAGCAGGGCATGTTGGCAGTGATGTGTTTACACCAGCCCCACCGCAGGAGACAGGTAGAGGCCAGGATGCTTCAGGAGCTGCCCAGTGTGGGCAGTTCACACCCCACCCCTTCTGGGGAAGCCAAGACTGGCGCAGGATCCCAAAGACTTCTTTGAGGATTTTGAGATAAGAGGAGTGCTGCAGGAGGAACCAGACAATGACCAGGATGCTGCACCCCATGGGGACATTGCTGAGCTCACTCCACCCTTCTGGAAAAGCCAGGCCCTGGCCAGGAGAATGCAGCCTACGCAAGAGCGTCCTGAGCTCGAACCACACCTGTGGGAGGAAGCCACCTCTGGCCAACATCCTGCAGGTTCAAGTGAGGGTGCGAAGGCAGCAGCAGCCCTGCCTGGGGAACCAGCCCCTGCAGGGATCCTGAAGCACAAGCAGAGACAACCCCGGTGTCTGCTTCTCTCCAATCAGCAACTTGGATGGGCTCTGGCCTGTCCCATGGGCTGCAGGGGAGCCCGACTGTGCTGCTTGAGAAGCGGCTACAGATGCAAGAGGACAGGCCATCAGCCACACGCCAGATTGCCTCTTGCCTTTTCAAACAGACCACATGCTAGAGCCCTGAGCAGGGACCACCCTAAAATAGGGGGCCCTTGGTATTCTGTTCCTCAAATGAGGCAGTTGCAGATGCCAGGTCAGACTGCTCGTGGTCCAAATCTAGCCCGTGTGGTCTCCTCCAAGAGCCACCTGACCCTACCCCGCCCAGCCGGGCCCATGCACCAGCCTGGGCCACTCACCCTCGGACGGCTCCTCCAGGGATTTCGGGTACTGCAGCCAGTTCCTTTGGACATGTGCCCCAATCTCAAAGTTGCAGGTGCACTTCAACCTGGGCTCTGTGCTGGGACAGATCCCACACTGGGCTGTGGGAGGACAGTCGGGGAATTGCACTGTCTGGATCTCTTCACCTTCCTGGACACAAAAGACCTCCTGGGAGTAAACAGACGCACCTGCTGGGTAGCAACCAGCTGGGGCAAGAGGGAGCAGCCATGACGGTTTGGGTCCCACCACCAGCCAGGCTGGTTCTGGTGTAGACATGAGCAGACTCCTGGGTGGGCCAGACCCTCCTTCCTGGAGCACGCACACACTCACTCTCACCGCACGCACACCCGCACTCACAGGGGGAAGGGAGGGGTGGGGGCATCAGAGCCCTGGCGTGGTCTTACCTGTCCCCAGGGCCCCCCTAGTTACCTGAGGGGCAGTGCTGGCGCTGGCCCGAGGCATACACACAGGCTCCTCATGCCTTTCGGCAGAGTGTGACACGAGTTTCGTGGACCTTTTTTGGGTCCACTGCGGGGAGACCTGGGCAAACAGCAAGAAAACGTGGGGCCGGGTCCAGGCCCACCAGGCAAGTGAGCTGGGTCAGGTTTGGTTCAGAACCAACTGCCTGGGGACCAGGGTTCCGAGGTCATGTGTGCCCTGTCATCTCGCGGAGGTGATGTCACTTCCTGGGTCCCCTTCCCTGGACTTCCTGCTCAGACAGATGCCCCCCCCGCTCCCCCCCCCCGGCCCGCCACATGGCTACCTGGGCCACTTCCTGTTGGCCCTCCATACCAGGCTCATCTCACAACACTGACAGCAGCACAGCCTCCCAGAGACCTTGGATGGAGCCATGCAGCCAGGGACAACCTGGGGACCCAGGTCTCTGGCTGCTGACCTGGCTCATCCTCCCTGCCAAGGAGCAGGCCCTGCAGCATCGGCAACTCCAGGCTCCTGTCTCTCATGGGCCCAGAGGAGCTCCAGAGTGTGGAGCCTCTCCCTGGGGAGTGGGCCACACCTCTCTGCTGCCCTTGGAGGGGAGGCTGGTGTCAGGCTCACAGCACTTGGAGGGTCCCACCCGGGGAAGGGCACCTGCACACGCCTCACCCAGGCCTGGCCAGCCCTGCTGGGGGCAGAGACATCTCCCACCCGGGGTGCCTGTCCTCCCACCCAGTGTACCTGTCAGCCCTGCTCCTCTCTGGCCGTGCCCTACAGGGCTTTGCGGTCCCAGTCAAGGTGCCAGGGCCACAGACAGTGCACACGTGCCGGCCACAGATTTCTCAGGGCCCCCAACCTGCTCACACACCTGCCCACCTGCCTGGAGGTTGTATTGACTTGGGACTGGGTTCTGACTGGGACGAGGCCACCCAAGGCAGGGGGTGTCCACTCCAACAGTGACTGATGCCAGCGAGGCCTCTTCTGTCTCCTTCCCTGTCCTCACTGGCTGACTCTCCCTTTCTCTTTCTGTATGTCCCTCTGATGTTCTCTCTCCCCCTCCTGGTCTGTCCTCATCTCACTCTCTGTGTGTGTCCCTGTCCCTCTTGGCCTCTCTGTCCCTGCCCCATTCCTCTGTGTCCCTGTCTCAGTCTCTCTCTGATCCCCAGTGTGCAGAGGACCAGAGGGAGGGAGGGAGGAGCACAGGGGACTGAGGTGATGGTGCACGGGTGCCTTGGAGAAGGAAACTCTATGGGGACTACACCTGAGGGGGTAGGTGGAAAACAAATAGTCTTTACAAGTGAAAAGTGAAGTTAAAAAATAAAAAAAAGAAGAATATAAAAAAAAATACAATCACGCCTGCAGGATCCTCATCCTGGTCCTGGTTTCTGCAGCAGTGGGGGTGTGAACTGTCCACACTGGGCAGTTCCTCAAGCATCCTGGCCTATACCTGTCTCCCACAGTGGGGCTGTTTTGATCCTGTCTCCTGGAGACAGCATAAAATTGGGTTTTGTTTTTTGGTACAACCAGTCACTCTGTGTCTTTCTCTTTGGTGAGTTCAATTCATTTCCATGAAGGGTGATGACATGATGACTTTCTACTGTGCTTTTGTCTTTAGTCAAATCCAGGCAAGAAATGTGTGGTAGGGCCTCCCCGGTGGCGCAGCGGTTGAGCGCTGGGTTGCAAGGCTGCCCGCAGCCTCTGCAGCATCGGTTCGATCTCTGGCTGCTCCCCGGCCACCTGAGGATGGTCCCACATGGCGCGCAGATCTCTCCTGCTGCCCGCTGCTACCCTCAGCAGTGTACTTCGTCAGTCTGCCTGTTCTGCAACCTGATCTGGCTCTGGTGAATTCTCTCACCCTCCTGCCTTATCCCTGTACAGTGTTGTGATAATTAAAACCAACTACATAATTCTTTAAAAGTTATCTCTCATTAATTTCGCATTCTTCCCACATAACAAATAGCGGCCTCCACCCAAGTGCCCCTATGTCTGCTCCTCCACAGTATCTCATCAAGGGCTTGTGTCGGCAGGACACTGCCCTGAGCCCACGCAGAGGAGCCTGAGCACAGACGGTTTCAAGCTGTCAAGGCGCCTCCTCTGCGTGGTCCTGAGTCACGCGATGAGATGCTGACATCACGCTGCTTCTGTGATGGGAGAGACTTTAGGGGCCTTGGGTGGGAGGCAGCTTATTTTTCATGTGGGCAGAATGGAAATAATGAGTGTCCAGAAGGTCTACTGTGTTGGTTTTCAATTCTCCACCAGTTCTGGGATACACAGGAGGGGAGACAGCTCCCCCCGTGAGTGTGTCTGACTCCCTGGCTCTTCCTCGTGAGGAGAATGAAGCAGAAGGGACGCGCCACGTCACAGAGTCAGGCTCACAGGGGCTGAGACTTCCCGCCCGGGCTCCCCCTCTCTGGGGTGACTCCCTGCACACGGTGGACCCTCAGCTAAGGGGACGCCCACAGGACAAGGACCTGAGGGTTTTCTCCAGGAGCCACATGCAGGAGCTCTGAGGCAGGTCCTTCCACGCTGATCACGGCCATTCAGAGTCGCCAACATCTCGTCCCGATCACAGCCTCGTGGAACCCAGAGCTGGAGCCTCTGAGTGAGGCCCCACCTGCCGCCTCCCCCTCAGAGACTGTGGAGAAGCCAGATCTTTGTTTTAGGTGCAAAGGAGGAAGAGATTTGGTACAAACCAGTAAAATATTCAGGCGATAAAGTGATCAGTGGCTGTTTTCTCACAAGAAACAGTGGAGGCCAGAGTAGCTCACGTGACGGTCAAGGTCCTGATTGCAATGAGCTGTCAGACAAGGAATCCAAGTCCTCTGAAGTGTCCTTCAAAATATGTGATTTTTAAAAATCAGTTCTACCGTTTTCAGATTCCCATTTAATTTTGCTGTTTTGTTTTCTTTATACTATCCCCAGAGCGGTGTCTGCAGGGTCACGGCACAGAGGGGCTGTCAGCAGCCTGGAGCTGTGAGCAGGGCTGACTCTAACCTGCTAGCAGGGAGTGGGGCCCTGGAGCCCCAGAATCATTCCCCACAGATGGCCCTCCAGGGCAGCACAGGCCTTTCTCCTCTTGATTCCCTGAATCACCTCCTCTTCATTGCAGGAATCTCCCTGCCACCCCAGCATTGGGGAGTTGGGGAGGATGTTGAGGCTCAGGAAATGGGGGCCTCCTCCTAACCATCTGTCCTCTCCTCCTCTCTCTCCTTCATCAGCCTGAGTGTGCGTGTTTGAGTCACACCAGCCCTGCACTGACAGGAAAGGCCCAGAACCTAAGTGATTCCCTAATCAGTTACAGCACCAGCCCCTCTGCAGTCCCACCAGGGGAGACAGAGACTCTCCCAGCCCCAGCCAGAGTCGCATCTCCCACACAGACCTTCCCCTCACAGTGTCCCCTATGCTGCCCCTTCCTGGCCCCACCCTTCCTGGTGCCCCCACCACTCCTTTTGGGCCCCATGCCCTAGTCCCCATTTTCATCCTCTGCTCCATTTCCAGGAGCCTCCCTGTCTTCCTAGTCATGCCATGGGGGCTCTCCTCAACCTCCCCTCATTCAGGGATGGAAAATTTTTAAAAGATGTATATTTGTTTATTTATTTCCTTACAGCGTGGGTCATCTTTCTATAGTTATTGTTCCTCTTAGGTGCGGCCCTTCCACCAATGATCCACCACACACCACCACCAGCTCCCCGGGTCTCTCCCCGGCTCTGATCACTCCTGCTCCCCCCTGCTGCAAGACGTGGATGGTGGTTGGCCCCGGGTCTTGGTGTTTTCCTGGAACCTTGTCCTTTTCTTGGGCGAGGCCCTGGGCTCCTGGGTAGAATTGAATGTTAATTCCCTGGAAGCAGAAGCAGAAACAAAGTACAGAGACTCTGGAGTCCAAGGATCCATCCGAGACTGAAGGAACCTCTATATTTGGGGATCAGCCCATAGTCTGGGAATCAGCTGTAATGACCTGGAAACCTGCTTTTGTCCTTTGTCCATAGGACTAAGAAAATTTGGGGACTTCTGACCTGACACTGGACTTGGGCGCCCCCTTGTGAGCAGATCCCTGTCCTGCCGCTGGGGGCCCAGGGAGCCTGGGGAGGGCCTGGCTGAGCAGGAGAAAGGGCGGCTCTGGGCTCCTGTGCTTAGCCCTGTGGCCACACGGGGGCGCTGCCGCGCTGCTCTGGATTTGGTGGCACTGCCAGGACGGGGCGGGGGCTGAGGTGGGCACAGCTGGGGATGCTGGAGGGTGGCGACCTGGGGGTGAGATGCTCTGTGAGGAGTCAGAGCAGCAGGGCTCAGAGGAGAGGAGACTCCGGAGCCTGCCCTGTGTGTGAGGTTTCCATCTTTTCTCCCAGAACCCCTCTCTCCAGTCCCTGGACGGTGATGCCTGGGAAAACTGGAAAAGAAAAAAATTTTTCTTTATATAACCTATTAAATATTGAGAGTATTTTAAAAAATAACATTTAAAGAATACTGTTCGATTTACAGAAAAGTTGCAAAGGCAGTACACGTCTTGTTTATCCCACACCATTTCCCTTTTGTTAACATCCTACATGAGTACAGATTTTTTTTTTTTGCCACTAATGCAGCAATGTTGACATAATAACTAAACGCCATACTTTAATTCGTTTTTGCTAATGTCCATTTTATGCCCAATAATCCCATCCAGTTTGCCTGGATGACAGTTTCTCAGACTTTCCTTGTTTCCTTGGGAGAGGTGTTGGGGTCACAGATGGGGGTTCTTGGGTCACCTCTAAGAAAAACTTCACCAGAGTCCTCCTTTCAGTGGGGTGAGGGCACACACACACACACACACACGCACACATATGAAAAGAAAGAAGTCCATGCTTGCACAGACACAAATTGTCAGGAGGACCTGATCCTGGAGTGGGGGGGGGTGTTGGGGAAGCCTGTTAATGGAGGCTCATTAGAAATCTGTTGGTGTGTGTGGTGTGGAATTACACATTTTAATAGGTGTGAAGCTGTACTCCAAAAATTTATACAGTGTTATAAACTAGTGTAACACACGCATATATATATTAATTATTGCTTTTGGGTGTTTTGCTTACATTACTGCTAAAAGCCATGATCCATTACGGAGGTCTTACTATGTGGGCCTCTTAGTTGAATCATAGTCTCTGGTATACTATCAGCTTTCCAATCCTCAGATATGGAGGAAATTTCTAATTCCATTTATACCACATCTAGGTCATGGGTAAGAAAATGTTTGCTCCTCAGTTGATCTATGTAGCCAACATCTGCATCAGTAATATAGAGAATCCTTGAATTTCCTCAAATTATGTCCTGGAAAATGTTCCTCAAATTATGTCCCCTGCAGTTATTTCATTGTTTTCCTTTCCTTTCCAGTCTCATTTGGCTAATTTTAATGCCATTCCAATAGGGAACAGTGGTAGAGAAAGAAATAGATGAGATAGTAACACATCACTCCTTAATTCTTGTAGCCCTATGAAAATCAAGTGTTCTCTATGGTGGTGAAAAGAGGAGATTATTTCCTGATGCAGGAGCACTCACAATGTAATGGAAATGCAGGGTTGTATTGCCATGGTTTGATCCATAGCACATTTTGGAATAGTGCCCAAGTCCTGTTTCATAAGCCTAAATAACTAACCTAGACCCGGGTTCCAAGGAGGACCATGAATTTGTGGCTCATGCGTGCACACTCCTCTGCCCCACAGGGGGCATATTGTGGCAACACCCTTGTACAGACTTTGTTTCCTGTGGTTTCCTGAGGGGAGGTTCCCCGAACTGTGTTTGCATGGAATAGCTGTGAGCCATCTACAAACTTCCATAATGGAGTTTCCCTTCATATATTTAAGTTGTATTCTGTTGTATAGTGATTTGTGGACTAGACAATGTAGCAGAAGTACACTGAAGCAAGTTGATTAAGAGTTGATAAATGAATGTAATGTAACAGAATTAGCTGACTGCTTTATTCTCAAAATGTTTATACTTCAGTTAGTTTATGCTTTAGTTGGAATTACCATGTTAATCCCTTCATCATATTGCTCTGTACTATTCTCAAATAGTTTCTCATTAAAGTCTTTTCTCCTTGATCTGCTTTGCAGACTTTCCAAACAAAGACTGCCACCTTTTTCCAATGTATGTTTTTCAAGCATCACAGAACTGGGGTGTAGACCAGAGGTGCAGTGGTTGAAAGGATTCACCAGAGAGAGTGGGGAGCAGAACAGGCAGATGTACTGAAATACACTGCTCCAGGGAGCAGCAGGCATGACAGGAGAAGGCTGCTGTACCCTATGTGGCTTAGCTCCCTCGTGGGGAATTGAACTCAGTCCACAGCAGTGATAGAGCTGAGACTTACTCTCAAAGCCAACAGCGTGGCCCCTTTCCCAATAATTTCTCACTGCACCATTGGCCATATAGAATTTAATATAAAATGAATGTGTCTTTACTGATCAATGAACCATGTCACAGGCAAGTTTTAGATTTAAATTAATTGGTATGCATGTGTAAGGACTACATACTACATGGTTACTATGAATAGTTTTTTCTGAAATTGAAAAGACTCTTTTTGGTAAATGTCAAAGTAAAAACTAATATGAAAATATTTAACCTTTCGTTCTTATTATAACAAAATGGAAAATAACAAATGACAGGGTTTCACATGGTAGCCCTGAAGGATAATGCTTTTCAGATCCCTTTTATCCATCTCTTTTAATAAATAGCCCTTCATTACCTTTTTATGTTACAAGTTTGCATACTGAACCAGATTGCAATGAAATAACAGTCTAATAAAAAACATTATGTTTGAAATAGATGTAGTTCATTCTGTGCCCATAAATTTTTAAGTAGTTGATGGAAAATTGGTCTCTCTAAGTAAGAGATTTTTGTTTTATTTTCAAGTTAGGCTATAGTTTTGGATCTGTGGACAAACCATTTACTCTCCCTGGTATTATCTTTCTTCTAGCTAATTCTGTGAGTCATAGTCTCTTCTGGTACCATCGATATTATTGCAAAGAGGAAGATTTAATCCGGTGGGGTTTTTTTAGTAGCTGAGTAGTATTTGTGTATTGTGCGCCATATTTTTGTAACCAACTCATCTATTGTTGGACCCTTAGGTTGCTTCTAACACTTTGGTATTGAAAATACTATTACAATGAACATAGGAGTGCACATATCCCTTCATATTAGTGTTTTTGTATACTTCAGAGAGATATCTAAGAATGGGATTGCTGGATCATCAGGTAGAACTATTTTTAGTGTTTTCAGAAATACCTATCCTACTTTTCTAGGAAAGGAAACAGTCTTCATTTCCACCAACAGTGGAGTAAAGACATGGATATAAGTTCTGAAATCACAAAATACACAGAAAAACAAAAATGACACAGTTCCTTAATCAGCCTTAGAGATGACTTTTGTCAATCGGATTACATTGGCAAAGGAAACAAAAGCAAATATAAACAAATGGGACAATATTAAACTAAAAGGTTTCTATAGAGTGAAAGAAACCACCATTAAAAAAGCTAATGATTTGGAGAAAATACTTACATATGTCAGACAAGGGCTTAATATAGAAATTTTATAAAGAACTCATTAAACTCATCACCAAAAGAACAAATGTCCCCATTGAAAAGTGGACAGAGATGTTGAAGAGCGCCTTGTCCACAGGAGACAGAGATGGCAGCAGGCACATGAACGTGGTTCCTCCTCTCCTATTCAGAAAGCAAATCAGAAGCAAAATGAGCGATCATCTCCTATCTGTTAAGAGGGTTATTATCAAAATAGACAAGAAACAAGTGATGGTAAAGTTGTGGAGAGAAAAAATTCTTTGTAGATTGTTGTTACAAATTTAAACTGTTCTAATCATGGAAATAGTGTAGCAATCCCTCAACAAAATTAAGAAAATAAATATCACATGACCCAGCTAGCTGACTTCTCTTTAGTTGTCAAGCTTTACCACAAAAATATACAAACTTAAATTCAAAGAGATATATGGAACACCATGTTCATCATAACATTATTCACAACACTCAAGACAGAGAAACAAACTCAGAGCCCACTGATAGATGATAAAATAAAAAAAAAGTGACATATATGATATATATATATATCATATATATATACAGTGGGAGACTACTCAGCTATAAAGAAGATGAAATCCTGCCATTTGCAACAACATGGATTGACCTAGAGTATTTATATTTTGCTATCTAAAATAAGTCAGAGGGATAATAAAAGCACCATATCATTTTGTTACAGGGCAATGAGAGGAGCAGCCCAGACACCACAAACCTACCTGTTCTAAATGGGTTCTGCCGTCCACCGCATCACCACAAACATATGAGACTTTACTGGGAAGGAACTTCAATACAATTAGGAAACAATACAGGAAAGGCAGAGACTACAGTTTCTTTTTTTTTAAATATTTTATTTTATATAATTCTTACATCATTTTTCCTCTTGGCACAATGTATGCATTTTCATTTTGGTTATATTCCCAATACAATTGCACCCCCCCCTTATTTTGACTCTAGTCCTTCCTCTCCCTGCCCTCCCTCCCTCCCCCCACCCCGCACCCCCTCCCCCTGCAGTGTGTCTCTATAGTTTCTAAATAAAGTATCCAATGTTACCAGTCCCCTTGTTGGTAAAAGTCCATCCAAAAGGGATTGGCCCAGAATAAGGTCCCAAAGTCTGCCACAGGTCTAAGGCATCTTCCAGTGGGGACCCATAGAAAAGGATCAGAAACCACCAGACAAGTCTGGAAGGAAAAGAGTAAATTATCAAAAGCAAGACAAAAACCGCCATTGCCACCTCCCCATGGGTCTCTCGCCCACATCTGGGTCACCCAGTCCACGACCAAAAGGCAAGCGTGGTTTCTTCACGCGTCTCTCTGCTCTACGTGCCTCCTCTGGGTCTCCTTCTGGCTCCATCCTGCTTCCTTCCTTCCTCAGTTTCCTCTGCAGCTTCTTCTCTCCCTGCTCAGCTCCACCCTCCCTTGGGTGGGGTGGGAACCTGGAACCTCCCCTTTCCTGGGGACCACCCTGTAACAATTTCACTCCTATATAGATGATAAAGAAACAAAACAAAAGAACAAACAAAACAAACCAAAAACAACATCTTAGTTTGTAAGAACCAAATATTTGCTGCCAGAGGGAAACAGGAAAAGGGGCTGAGGAATTTGGGTAAAGGAGTTCTTGTATGGTGAAGAATAGAAACTGTTTATTCAAATGTTAATTTTCAATGTACACCAAAACCTATCCCTATATAATGGTACAAACCAGTGGAACTTCAGTAAAAATTAAAAGAAAATGAAGTGAAACACAAAGATGTTTATTAGAGCTCATGAAATTTGTGATAATTCCGAAGCTCCATTTGTATATATATGTAAAAAAGTAAAAGCTATTCTGAGATATTTTGACTTGCTCTCTTAGATGCAATCCTCATACTTTTCCTTTTTTAAATTTTTTCTCCCTCAGCAGTTAATTTTTAAAAACAATGGAATCAACTGATGGCCTATGAAGGGACATTTCAAGGTCTTAA
This sequence comes from Talpa europaea, assembly GCF_964194135.1. Taxonomy (NCBI): domain Eukaryota; kingdom Metazoa; phylum Chordata; class Mammalia; order Eulipotyphla; family Talpidae; genus Talpa; species Talpa europaea. Next base: position 124,159,493 of record NC_140068.1, on the reverse strand, counting down.
TTTCAGAGGACATTTATTCTGATTGCTGTGTGTTCTTTACAGTTTTTGCTATAATACATGGGAGTCAGAATCTCCAAGATGGATGAGGGTTGCTCAAAGACCCACATTTTGATGCAAATTTCCTAAGTCATCCTAAATTCCAGCCACTTCAAAATTCATGGAGCAAACCCAAAGATGTAAAATTGTGGAGAAAAGGGAAATGATTTCCTTAGAACAAGAAAATGACACCTCAGGCTAAATTCAACCTTGTAAATACAATGAAAAACCAGCCACATTCATTTGTTAATTGTCCTTGGCTATCTCCTTGCTGTAGTGCAGATTTTAGTAGTTGCAAAAGGAACTACAATATATGGTAAATAAAGTTTGAAATATTTATTCTTTGAGGAGAGAGAAATTTGTCAATCCTTGTTCTACAGTCATGATTTGTAAACATTCACGCCCAGCTTCTCTGGCATAGGGAGGGTGAAGAAAGAGATCTGAGCCTGTGTTCTTCTTCCCTTAGCAGGTCTCTGAATCTACAGAAAATAAAAGAACTTTTTAGAGTTTGAAAATCAGTGAATTTATCTTTGATTGCCCCATCAATATTAGCTTGCTAATGCTGTTAATAACATTTATATCAGAAATAATAATAATTCAGGGTCAGTGATATAAGCGATGATTGGATAGTTCATTAAGTGGAACAAACATTATTAAGCAGTCTTTGTGGTGGAACCATAGCTGGGGGAGGCGTGAGGTATGGGGGTGTAAGAGTGCGGCAGAGATGGAGTAGAGAACAGAAAAGGAGGATTTATTGAAATACCCTGCAAGGGAACAGGGGGCAAGAGGGATCTATACAGCTGTGTGTGAAGGATTTGAGACTTTTACACTAGGGTTCCATAGGGTTTCTTACTTGGGGAGCCAGTTTGCACGGGTTATCGGCTGGGGTGTCTGCTCTTGGGTGCAGACCCTTGACACAGACACATGTGCAGGCCCTGCCTCTGCATTCCTGGAGTTGGGCTGGTTTATCTGCCATGGTGGTCAGTCTAGCGGCCCAGTTCCCGTGGCAGCCTTATTGATGCCCTTCTCTGCTCAAGTCTCTCAAACATGACTGTGGGGTAAGAGTGAGAGCTTAGTTTTTAAACTTATGAAATGACACCCTGACACCCGTGTTGGGCCAGATGTATACTGCAGGAGTGACAACATGATCCTTTCTCTGGAAATCACAGTATTTTCTTTCCTTTTTCCAGAATTTATACTATTTTTGCTGATTTGATGGGCTCATGTTTTAATATTTGGTAATTAAACATGGTTTTGACAGGGAATGAGTAATAAAAAAATAAAGCAACCCAATACAACCCCCTTTTGCTCTTTTGATTGTACCATAACTTACAACTTAATTGTCAGAAATTCTCTCTTAAGAAAATGTAGAATTGCTTCCGTGTTTAGCCTTTGGGGATTTGGGGTTCCCTTTTTGGTAATTTACTTGACATTCATTGATATAAGAGTGTTAAGTCATAAAGTGCATGCTTTGGATTGTTTCTGTCAGTAGAGACTTCCAAATTTAATGGATGCAGACAGGTGAAGACCAAGAAGATGGAATGTAAATCGCATATAGGAAATTACCCACTGTGGCAGAAAAACAGAAACCAAATGGTGGGGTAGTGTTAAATAAGGTTAAAATTAAGCCCCTACCCCTTGCCCAGCAGGAAGGTTTGGGAGGCTTGAACACAGAGAGAACGGATAAGGCTGCTCTGGGTCCCAATCTGTAAGATGGATCCCTTTGACCAGGAATGTGGAGGCAAGGCCAGGACACATTCTGGGTCAAAGATCAAGCCCCCAGGATCAGACACCCCTGTACTAACCAGCCCAAAACTAACTCCCCAAAGCAAAACTGACAAAACTATTTATAAAAGGGAGCCCAAAATCTTTCTTCACTTGCAGATCTTTCCTGTCTCCCTAGCTGCTTCTCTTAGCAGTGTATTCGAACAAATGTGCCTTTTCTGTTCTCCACTCTGCCTCTGGTGAAATTTTTCACCCCTGCACCTCTGGTCTGTCAAGGTATCATTAAGAATTTGAAAACCAAGCCCCCACTCCTTGGCCAGAGGCAAGTTTGGGAGGCTGGAATGATAAAGGGAGTGGATGGAACTGCCATGGAAACATGGACATTAAGCTAGTGAGGCCCAGAACTGATGATCCTCTATGCTGATTCAGATCATCAGTCAGGACACACCCAAGACTAGTCACCCTAACCAGTCAATGGTTCTAAAGCGTAGAGACTTGGGACCCAAACTCTGAGCAGTCCACCCTTCCTGTTTCGCCCTCTGCTTCTTTTAGCAGTGTATTTCAATAAATTCACCTGGTATTTCCCATCTGTATCTGGTGAACTCTTTCACCCTGCAACAGGGCCTCCACCTTGATTCTTCCCCACAACATTCTATATCAATAATCTTTGTTAGATAGAGTGGTGTGATTTCTTATAAAAGAAGATGGAACCTAACCTCTTCAACTACACCAATCTTCCATCTACCCAAACCTCTACTCTTTGTTCTCTGAATTCAGCAAATAAAAATAAAACTTAAAAAAAAAAAAGCATGGGCCTCCCCTGGTGGCGCAGCGGTTGAGTGCTAGGTTGCGAAGCTGCCCGCAGACTCTGCAGTGCGGGTTCGATCCCTGGCCACCAGCGAGAGTCTCACATGGCACCACAGAACTCTCCTGTTGTGCCCGCTGCTCCCCTCAGCAGTGTATTTTGTCACTCTGCCTATTCTGTTCTCTGCTCTGGCTCTGGTGAATTCTCTTACCCTCCCCCACTTCTGACTGTACCCAGGTCTTGTATAAATAAATACATAAATCTTTAAAAAAAAAAAAAAAGCAAATAGCAATTACATCTACCAAGTTGCTCAGGATAGAAAGTTTGGCAGCATCTTTAATTTCTGTCTTTCCCTCACTTTCTATATCCATCCAAAGCAGCCCTATTAGCTAACATCCTAAGCAAAGTACCATTCTGACCCACACCTCTCTCTTTGTCTACTGCAAGTTTCTCTGTTGTTTTCCCTGTTGCATCTTGTTCTCCTACAATCTAGTTTCCCCAATGCAAAGAGATTTTCCTCAAACACAAATTATTCAATTCACTCCACTCGCCAACACCTCTCTCCATTTTCACAATTAGCATGAAGTTCAGGCCATCCCCCTGAATTAGGAAGTTCTGAGTGACTAGTTTCTGTGAATATCTTTGACCTTGTCTCACAATTCCTTATCCTTTGTCCACATGAAACACTGACCTGCTTTTTCTTACTGCAGGGTGATTCAGTCCTTTCTGCCTCTCTGTGCTCCCCTCTGCAATTGTGCTTTCTCCCAAACTTTGCTGTATGCATCCTGGTCTGTAAATAGAGTTCATATTGTCATTTATTGAAGTCTTATAATTTCCATGAAAGAATAATGTTTTCATAGCTTTACAGATACATACATTTTATTAAAAATATCTTGATGGGTTTCATATTTTGATGTTATCCTAAATGGCATTGAAAATTCAATTGGTTTGTTTCGATCCTTTGTACAGATCCTATCACCATTTGTTATTTCTCTGTTGGATATTTTAAAACTTATTTATATTGCTTTTATTCCCTGCCACTGAAAAGTCAGTTTTATCACAACAATCTCTCTATATCTTGATCACTAGAACACTATCAATTCTACAAAAGTACAGTGTAGTTTCTCAATAATTAGTCATTGTTTCTTTTGAGTGAATATCATATATAGGTAACCTTGGAAAAAGTAATTAGCCTCTCTAAATCTCCTTCCTCAGATATTAATATATATGTAAGTGCACATATTGATATATGTAATATACATAGAATTAAACCAATGATACTTATACTTCCTGATATTTATCACTATTAAATCACTTTATTTTGGTTGAAGTGTTAAAAGCAACCTAAAAAACAAAGTATTCTGAATTTCCTAACATTTTTGTTTAGTTTGAAGCACACTGGTACTGTTATGACCTATTGGATTTGTTAGTATATTCCTTCTCAAAGGAACTTTTGTGCATATAGTATTATTATTTAATGTTATTTTTCTACTAAACTGACTGCATGACACAATTACAGCCCCCCAAAAAGAAAGACAGGCTGAAAAAGAATCCTGAAATTACCTCTTGAAAATTTTAGAATTTAAACCTTACTAGTTCATTGCAACAGCAGTAACTGTGCCTTTATTTTTTTTTTTTAATTTTCTTAAAGATGTATTTTATTTATGCAAGCACCGGGGTGCAGGCCAGATGCGCGGGAGGGTGAGAGGATTCCCCAAAGACAGCCTGGAACAGAACAGACAGACTGACTGAAATCCACTGCTGAGGGGAGCAGCGGGCGGGGCAGGAGGGGTCTGCGCGCCACATGGACCCTCGCGGGCGCGGCAGAGGCTGTGGACAGCTCCCCAGCGCGCGCCCAACCGCCTGCGCCCCCTGTTTGCTGTTCTCCCCACAGTGTGAGCGCGACAGTAAAGCATCTGCACAAGGCAGGGCCAGGATGGGGACGCCTGGAAAAGCCAAAACCCAGGCCGGGATTGCTCAGGACCGATGAAAGGGCCTCTCGGGCATTCCAAGGGTTGTCGTTAAGCGGCAGCTTTTTCGTTAAGGCTGAGAAACCGCTGGCGGTTCCCTCTGCCAATGGCTGTGGCCTGTGGCTCTGACGCCACAAAGAGCCCTTGTGACGGCACCGGCACCGCCTGCATCAGGCCCGCCCGGACTGCGCCTGTGTCCTCAGGAGCCGGGAAGCTGTGGACAGTGACCTGTGCACTCCGGACGACGTGAGAGACAGTGAGAGCCTGTTTTGGTTCTCTTTTGTTTTATTTATCGGTTTATTTATTTAATTATTTGTTTAGGCTATTTATTTTAGTTATTTTATTTTTCTTTCTTTGTTTTTTAGCTTATTTTCCTTGTTTTTTTTTTTTTTTTTTTGTATTTGCTTATACTCAGGGCTGGTGAGGGTGGTCAGCGTAGTCAAGCGCACAGGCGCTATGTCCCAGGGACGGCAAGGGCAAAGCTACCTGGTGCTGCGGGAGCTGGGGCGGGGCTCCCACGCCAAGGTGATGTTGGCGCTGCACGCGCTCACGGGCACGAAGGTGCTCATCAGGGGCGTCCGCAAGTCCGAGGTGCCCGACCTCCGCCTCCTGGCCCGCGAGATGGGGTGCATGAAGGCCCTTCACCACCCGAACATCGTGGAGCTCTTCCAGGTGGTGGACACCGGGCCGGAGCTGCAGCTGGTCATGGAGTACGTGCAGGGGGAGGACCTGCAGGACTTCCTGGACAGGCGTGGGCGCCTGGGCGAGCGCGAGGCTCGCCCGCTCTTTCGGCAGATCCTCGCGGCCCTCAGCTACTGCCATGCCAAAGGCATCGCGCACAGGGATGTGAGGCCTGAGAACATTCTGCTGACCCGAGAGGGGAAAGTCAAGCTGGTGGACTTTGGGCTCAGCGTCCAGGCCTTCAACCGGGCGCTGAGCAGGTGCTGCTGTCGCCCAGAATACAGGGCCCCCGAGGTCTACCTTGGCCAGCGCTACAATGGCCCCAAGGTGGACGTGTGGAGCCTGGGCGTCGTGTTCTATAAAATGGTGACCGGCACACTGCCCTTCAGGGGCCCAAACCTCTGGGCGATCAGGGTGCGCGTCGTGGGCAGGCGGGTCCAGCTGCCCGACTATCTCACGGAGCAATGCCAGGACCTACTGGCCAAAATGCTGGCACCAGACCCCTGGAGGCGCAGCACCCTGGAGAGCATCCGGCAGCACGCCTGGGTAGCAGAAAAGACTGAGGGACTCCTGCCCTTCAGCGAGCCGTCCCTCAGCCCCCAGGACCCGGCCATAATCAAAGGTATGGAGCGCCTGGGCTACCAGAGGCAGGAAATTCGGGAGGCCATTGACGCTAACAAGTACGACAAGGTCATGGCCACCTACCTGATCCTCCGCTCCAGGAAGCAGGCGGGGGAGGAGGACTATGAAGAGGAGGGCCAGGAGCGGCCCAGGCGCGTCACTTTCCAGGTGCCAAAGCTCGTCACCTTCCGGGAGCCCGGTGACCCCGATTCCAAGGACAGCCTCCCGCAGCCTGAGGTTTCGGGGAATACCCCAAGGCCGGGTATCCTGCGAAAGCAGGAAGTCCAAAAGAGGGCAAAGGATGCCACCCCGGGCACCAGGGTCATCTCCGCAGGAGTCCCTGAGCTGGAGGACGCCCAGAAGCACACCACCGCCGCAGGGCCAGGCCGCCTGTTAGATGATGCCCCGAAGGGCAGACCCTCTGCGCTAGGCCCGGTACTGGAGGACGCCTGGGGGGACACCAGCACCTCTGTGGCCAGACCCCAGCAGGAGGACACCAGGGAGCACAGTAGCACCTTGGTGTCAGTCCTCCAGCTGGAGGACACTGGGGAGCACGGCAGCACCACTGAGACAGGCCCCCAGCTGGAGAGGGACCAGGAAAGCAGGGCCAGCACGATCTGTCCAGCTCCACAGGCCTCCAGCACCCCCCTAAGACCTCCCCCAAGACGTGGCTGGCCTTCCAGTGCAGTGGCCCCTTCAGCAATCATCAGGGCCAGAGACAGGGTATTAGATATTATCCTAGAATTTTGTTGCTGCTGTGCAACATTCGAATTGCAGAGCAACAAAGACTAAAAATAGCACCACACCAGAGAAAAGCCTCCCCACCCCAAAGCACAAAGTGGCCATGGGGAACAGGAGTACACCAGGGAAGGTTGAGGCTCTGGAGAGGCTCAGGGACTGGGCCCAGTCACAGGAGCCAGGAGCAGCATGAGACCCATGGGACTGCAGCACAGAAATCTGGGCAAAACTGATGTCCCTGAGCAGAGCAGGTGAAGGGCCAGGAGGGCCACGGAACTGGTGAAACACCTGGAGGGGAGCAGAGTGGGTGAGTGGTGGGGTGTGGAGGGGCTGGGGAGAGCTGAGCAGGTACAGGGCCCAGGAGGGGTATGAGGCTGTGTGGGTGGCCCCAGGGCCAGAGGCAGGAAACCCTGGGCCTCTCTCCCCCATCATAGGCTCAGTTCCCTGAGGACCATACTGCCCCCTTGCTGGGAGAGACCTGCTGCTCTATCCTGGGCACAGGGATGGCATAGAGGATGCAGGAGCTCTTGCAAAGGCTTGGGTCCAGATGGTAAAACGTGCAGATTGCAAGGAGCAGATAGAGAAGGTCTCTAGCTCCCCTTAAGAAAGACTCGGGGACCAGTATATTAGAATCCAAACAGGAATCTTCAAGGTGGACAGAGTTTATGCACAGACCAACCTTACTCCACACGACCTGCTCAGCTGGAAAATCTGCACATCTTCCTACACCAGGAAGCCCTAGGCTGTGACCAAACTCAGTCCCACAGTGAGCATTGTCACCTCAAATTTTTGCAGCTTGGGATTCTTACACAGTGTCAGCCCAACTGGTATTTCCCCTTTTAAAAATCCTCTCCAGAAGGCCACCCACCCCTCCTCCTCCCTGGATTCAAACCCTGCAGGGTGACCTTAGCCAAATTGGAAACGTTAATATCGCCCAACAGATGCGGGCTTTGGACACCAGTCTCTGTCAAGTAAATCACTGGGTCCAGGAACGAAAAGCTACAGGGGCTGTCTACCTTAAATTTGTGTTTTTTATCATTGTTTATATGGTGTTCAAGATGGGTAAAATGAAATGGCATAAGAAAGAAAGCAAAAGAAAGTGTTGAAGGTCTGAGAGAGATTTTGGTGAGAAATCATGTGTACTCAGGTGTCTCCCCCTCCTCCAACACATTCATGGACTTGCTCATCTGACCAGCAAAGTCCCCTCTGATCGATACTTCGTCAGCCGAAGCTGGGGCCAGGACATCCAAATGTGGACCAGCTCTCCCTTACTGCCATGGATCCTGCCCCTAGTAGGCCCAGTGATTATGATGATGCTTTTCTTTGTTTCTACACCCTGTTTTCTCTGCTTTATCCACGCAAAACTCTCTGAGATGAGCCTTCGCTCTCCCAGACCCGGGAAAGCCATTCCTGTTATTGACAGATGAGCAACAGGGCATTGCTCTAGGGGTTCTGGGCCAACCTGGGCTGTCCAGCGACCAGTTACTTATTTCCCTAAACAAAGGGATCCCACTGTAAGAGGATGGCAGCCCTGCCTGCACGCACTTGCGGCAGCTGCTCGTCTCGCTAGACAGGCCTTAAAACCCACACTGGGCCAATCTGTAGATGTTAATTCTCCACATCGGCTCCAGGACCTACTCAAGCAGTATGTATGCAAGTGCTGGGCCCAACTCGGGCACGCATCACTGCTCCCCTGGTCCAGGTTCCACTCAGCCTACAGAGCAGAGACCCACTGTTTCTAATCCCATCACTTCAAGCCACTTCCCGTTCTTCTGTCTATACCTGGAAATTCCAGATCAGCGCAGCCTCAGGCAAAGTATTAGCACTCACAGGGCCTCTGAACCTAACCTTATTTTTTTCTTTTTGCCCCATGCTTACTGCATTTCATCCAACACGGGATCCAAGATCCGCCCCGTAGCACCTTTAACCAACTCCTCCACCCATGTCCTCCTGTCCCTGCAAAGACCTTCTCATAACCAGGCCTGAGCCCCCACCCCGGTCTTTGCCCCCGTCCAGCAGGAAGTAGCCAAAGAAAGAACCGTCGCCCCTTTTCCTATCAACAAAAGGCTGGTATGAAAGGTCGATGCAGGGGCCAGGAATGGGGAAGCCCACATACAAACAACAAGATGGCCCTGACACCAGTACCCCTGATTCCATCAAACTGAAACTGAAGCCATAAGCAGGGGAAAACAACTCGGCTCCACGAAAAAACAACTTTGTTCCACCTAAACCTGTTCCCCCCTGCCAACCCAGTTTTCCTGCCTAACCTCTCCTCACCCTATGAAATGACATCTCCCCCCACGACGGGCGTGACTTCAGGGACACCCCACCTTGAATCAGCAAAGCTCGCCTGGGGGCACAATGAATGTCCCTTCCTTTGAGAAAGTTTAGCCTGGCTCCCCTTTTCTTTACCGCGCCAAACCTTTCATCTTGGTGCCCGAAACCTGGAAGGCTGTGTCCCCTGGCGCTGGGGCCGCCTTCCCGTCCCTGGGACCTCTCCTCTCCATGGCAGACGCCTCACATCCACCACCGGCCTTGATCCTCGGGGTGAGTCACCTGCCTGACCCTCCTTCCTAGGAGGCCCTCACCCCTGGTTACCTGGCTCCTCTCCTCACCCCCATCCTGGTCGACTGTTCCATAAACCGCGGGCCTACACCAGCCGACCCCCATTGCTCCTGGTTCTGATTTGGGGAAGCCCATCCAGTCCAGGTGTCCCTTTCTCATGCCCTCCCATCTCTCCCTCCTGCAAACCAGTTGTACTTTCCAAGTCTCCAGTCTCCTCTCCCTCTTCGCCCTCTCCTCTTCTGCGTTCTCTGATCCTCTAGATGTTCAGTCTTCACCTCCTTCAGCTCCCCAGGCCTGCCCCCACTTCCACCTCCCAGCTACCACACCTGCTCTCACAGTCGTCCTCTTTGTCCCCTTAGGGAGGTTGCGGGGACTGAAGGAGCAGGTGGAGTCCACGATCCTTTCCCTCTGTCTGATCTCTCCCAGATTGAAAAGCATCTCGGCTGTTTCACTAAGGACCCCACTACCTACACCAAAGAATTTTGTTATCTCACCCAAGGTTACACCTAAGGTTACACCTATAACCTTCGGTGTCATGACTACACGTTATCCTCTCTTCCACCCTGACCTCTAATCAAAGAGAACTTGTTTTTCAGTCTGCTCAAGGCCACCCAGATCAGGCCACTTCACTGACACAACCATGCCCCAGGCCCTGAAGCAGGTCCCCGCCAGGAGCCTGGCTGGGAATCCCAGACTGACACTGATGCGGGTCGCAGGGGCAGGGCTCGCTGCCTCTTAGCCAGGCTCCAAGCAGCAGCCTGTCTCCAAGGCAGTTAATTTTGACAAGCACGGGAGATCACCCAGTTCCACCCCATACGAGGAGGACGGTGACTACAAACAGCGATGAAGAGCATGTGGGTGCTAGATCTGTTCATAAACCTACCCGGGATGGGTTGGTTGCACTACAACTAGCGTAGACGGCAGGATGGTTCAAAGCAGGACGGCTCTAAGCAGACGAAACCCTTTGGAACCTGGGGAGGGGTTGCCAGGTGGCCAGCCACGAGCAGATGGTACTCGGTGGCCAACCTCCTCGCCCTGTGGGCACCTCTCCAGGAATGGCCAGAGGTAGATGGATCCCCAGGGCAGTTGGAACAGGCCCTGTATGAAATAGAAGAAACCCTGAGTGGATGTGTTATAGGACAGGGAGAGGGGCAGCCCAAACCCCGCAAACCTGCCTATTCTACATGGGTTCTGCCATCCGCCGCATCAACACAAAACATAGGAGACTTTAATGGGAAGGAACTTTAATAAAACTAGGAAACAATACAGGGAAGGCAAAGAGTCTAGTTTCTAAATGAAACATCCAGAGTTACCCGTCCCCTCGTGGGTAAAAGTCCATCCAAATGGGATTGGCCCAGAACAAGGCCCCAAAGCCTGCTACAAGTCTAAAGCATCTTCCAGTGGGGACCCACAGAAAAGGGTCACAAACAACTGAACAAGCCCGGAAGGAAAAGAGCAAAATCAACATCAAGATAAAAGCTGCCATTGTCACCTCCCCACGGGTCTCACCCACATCTGTGTTACCCAGTCCACGACCAAAAGACAAGCACAGTTTCTACACATGTCTCTAGGCTCCATGCGCCTCCTCCAGGTCTCCTTGCTCCATCCTGCTTCCTTCCTCAGTCTCTTCTTCAGCTTCTCCTCTTCCTGCTCAGCTCCACCCTCCCTTGGGTGGGGCAGGGAACCTCCCCCTTTCCTGGGGACCACCCTGTTACAGATGCAGTTCCCGCGAGGTGGCAGGAGCAGTGGGATGGGTGTTTCTCACAGCTCTGCTTGAGTCCAGGCAGAAAGAGCAATCTAGAGTCCAGCGAGTATGGGATAAGATGCGGGAAAAGATGCGAAAACTACAATGTTTGAGGATTCTGGAGGAAGAAGTTCAGAGAAACCAACCCACCATTCTGGAGATGCCAGACTCCAGCTCAGAAAGGAAGGAGAGGGAGGCTGGCCCTTTGCCCGAATCGCAGCTGGTGGTGGGAAACCAACCCATGACTCCAGAGATGCCAGACCCCTCCTCAGGACAGGAGGAGAGGGAGGCTGCCCCTTTGCCCGAGTCACAACCAGCAATGGCAAACCAACCTGCGACCCCTGAGATGCCGGACTCCTCTGGAGAGGAGGTGGAGGCTGGTCCCATGCTCCGGGCCCGCTGAGTGGTGACTCAGAAATAAAGCGGCAGCCACCCATGGCCCCAGGTGGGTGGTCAGGCTGCTGGACCACCACAAATGACAGAATTTACTTCCTATCAACCATACACCCAGGCGGAACTGGTGGACTTGGACAAACAGTTTCCACCAGAAACCAGGGGAACCCTTGGCAGCCTGGCTGCTACATTTGTGGGGCCTGGGGCTGGATGGGATCATTTGCACGGCACAAGTGATGGAGAGACTGGCCTCCATGGTTTACACCCATCCTTGCGACAGAGGCTACAGAACAGACAGCAGTATGGCCAGGGCGACCACACCCTCCGGGAATGGATAATGGCTGCCACACGGACAGTCTGGCTGATGCAGGAGACGTGCCGGACACAGTAAGTGGATGGCAGACGTACGCCGAGCTGGTCAGGTCCTTCGGGAATTGGGGATGCAGCAGGCCATGTTTAATGTGAATTCCCGTGGTCCTGATGATGAGCGTTTCACAGCAGGGATGAGAGACTTGGTATTAAAAAATGTCCCCTCATCCTCATTCGGATCCCTCATGGCAGTTGTAGCACCCCATGTGAGTCGTCAGCTACACGACGTCACAACAGTGATAGCCAGCTTGGGCGAAGTTGAGAACTGGCGCTCTCAAACTCAGGAGGGAATATGGGTAGTTGTTGAAAAGTCAAAAGGAATGCCAAGGAGGGAAAGGAATCTACTTGGCACCACAGAATTTATTAAAGTCACCCATAACCAAATGTGGACAGATTTAGTGAGAGCAGGTGTAGATAGCACTAAAATACACGCACAGCCCAATCTATATTTGTTGGAATTATGGCAGCAGCTGCAAGAAGACCAGAGGTTCACGCCCATGAGAAGGACTGCTGCTCAGAGGGAGCCTGGAAGCTCCAGGCCTCAGGCACATGTCCTGCGCCTGGAAGACACTTGCTGCCAACCCTATCCTCGGGTGAGGCCTGATCGCTTTCAAATAGGGTGAGGGCCAAGGAACCTGTCCACAGGGGACGGGCGGGGACCGGAGGCCACATGTGGAGCTTGCCATCCACTGGTCCCCAACTAACATGCAAAGGGTTTTAGCTCTGGTAGACACAGGAGCAGAATGTACTCTGCTCTATGGAAATCCAGAAAGATTTCACAGGTCTACTTGTATTGATGGCTATGGAGGCCAGAGTGTCAAGGTGACAGCAGTGAGACTATCTCTGGGGATTGGGCCATTACCCCCCAAAAGAGTATAAAGTATATGTGTTGCCCGTCCTGGAGTACATCCTGGGGGTGGATGTACTATGTGGTTTATGGCGAGAGACCACAGCCGGAGAGTTTCACCTTAGAGTGCGTGTGGTAAAGGCAGTGGTGAGAGGACACGCTAAGCATCTGCCCACACAACTGCCAGTCCCTAGGCGAGTGACTAATACCAACCAATATCAGTTGCCCGGAGTCTACAAGGAAATTGGGCACAATATCAGAACTGGAGAAAGCGGGCATTGTGCGTACTGCCCACAGCCCCGACAATTCACCGGTGTGGCCAGTGAAGAAGCCGATGGCTCTTGGCGCATGACGGTAGATTATCATGAGTTCAATAAGCTAGTTCCCACTTTGCATGCTGCAGTGCCTTCGGCAGCAGATTTGGGGATCATCTGCTGGTGCCAATGAATGTCTTTTGCCACTAGGTTGGTACCTCGCCTGGACTAACTTGTGTTCTGTTGTATTTTGTTGTTATAGTGTGATGTGTACTATTTACTTTTATGGGACATGGCTGCGTTGTTTATGTTTGCTAAGAAACAAAATTGTCTATATGTAGATGGTCTGGCAGAAAACCCTGAGGGGGTGGATTGTAGGGTAAGGTAAAAAGTATCAGGCTTTTCTGCTCTCCCGCCATTAGGAGAGATGACGCATCCGTGCGGGCCTGAACGCAGGCCTGATGGCGGCACCTGGAGTAGGGTGGGGGTGCGGTGTCGAGGGTGGAGGAGGACAGTGGAGTGTGTGGAGGAGAGCGGCGACTACAAACAAGAGCGAGGAGCATGTGGCTGCTAGAACCGTTCATAAACACACCTGGAATGGGTTGGTTGCGTTACAGCGGGGTCCTGGGCTTCACTCTGGGATAGGTATCTGCAGAGCTCCCCTGTCAGTGGCACGCGGCGAGTTTCCCAGGCGAGTTTCTCCACGAGACAGAGACGGTAGTTACATTTAAAAAACAGGTTTATTGGGGAAAGGGAAAGGGGCAGGTTTTGCTGAGAGAGGCCTGCATGGTTGAAGGCTGGCAGCCTTGACAGGTCATAGGCGGGCAGGAAGCTGCTGCCCTGCAGAGGGAGAGAGTTGGTAAGAAGAGGAACCTACACAGTCCCAGGTGGGCAGAGGGAGTGCTGCCCCGAGCCAGTGCAGAGACTTTACAGACACAGTCCTCTTCTGTTTGGGGGGGTCACTCCTTGTGAGCCGTCAGTTGGTTGCTGATTTTGGATAACCACGCAGAATCCAAGAGGCACTGGAGATACCAGGATGGGGAGTGGAGATTCCAGGATGGGCCCAATCTCCAAATCTTTCCCCTCAGGCCTGTGCTCCACTCCCTAGAGCATCTGATCCTGCTTGGGTCTCATGCCTTGTGATAAGGCCCTGGTGCCTAAGGGTCACGACCTCTACCGCTGAGTTAATGGTCATGCTATTTCCCTCTATCCCTACCTCCTTGTGAGTCAGGTTCTGGTGTCAGGGTACCTCCTTTCCAATCTTTCTATTCTGTCTGCTATTAAGGTATTCCTATTTTGTGAGGAGGGGAAGCTGGGTCCTGAATGCTGGGTGAGTATGGAGTAAGTGGCTCCTATAGCAATCAGAGAATTAATATCTTACCTGTGACATCCAGGGTTACTCTAGGCTTAACCACAGAGACCATGACATTGGGGACCTGGTGACGTCCTTGGGCCCTATCACTTGTCATCCAGGAGGTGTCAGTAGTCAGTCTACTACAGGGCAGGGAGAGGGGCACCCCAGAACCCCCAAAGCTGCTTGCTCTAAATAGTTTCTGCCATCTGCCGCATGGACACAAAACATTTAAGACTTTAATGGAAAGGAACTTTAACACAATTAGTAAACAATACAGAAAAGACAAAGAATCTGTTAGAGGTCAGGGAGAAGGGCAGCCCAGACACCACAAACTTGCCTGCTCTAAATAGGTTCTGCCATCCGCCGCATCAACAGAAAACATATGAGACTTAAATGAAAAGGAACGTTAATACAATTAGTAAACAATGCAGGAAAGGTAAAGAATATAGTTTCTAAAATAAGCATCCAAAGTTACCCATCCCCTTGTGGGGAAAAGTCCACCCAAACAGGATTGGCCTAGAGCAAGTCCTGAAAGCCTCTCCAAAGTCTAAAGCGCCTTCCAGTGGGGACCCACAGAAAAGGATCAGAAACAACCAGACAAGTGTGGGAGGAAAACAGCAAAATCAAAATCAAGACAAAAACCACCATTGTCACCTCCCCACCGGTCTCTTGCCCGTGCTGTTGTCACCCAGTCCACGACCAAAAGGCAAGTGCAGTTTCTGCACGTGTCTCTCGGCTCCATGTGCCTCCTCCAGGTCTCCTTCTGGCTCCATCCTGCTTCTTTCCTTCTCAGTCTCCACTGCAGCTTCTTCTCTCCCTTCTCAGCTCCCTTCTCTCTCTTCCTTTGGGTTGGGCAGGGAACCTGGAACTTCCCCTTTACCTGGGGACCACCCTATTATCTTGGATATCTCATACAGAAACACATATTTTAACTGTCTTAATTTGTTTAGGTGAGATGTCATTAAATTTTAGTTTTCTTATAATAACAAGCAAAAAAATAAACCTGCAAGCTCAACAATATTTAGAGAAAGTGATATTGTTTAACATTCTCATTCTTAAACTTAATAAGACCTTAGTTTTATATGAAATTTGGCCACCATTTAAATAGTGATAAAAGAAAAAATTTAAGGGAGAGATACCAATTGTAGCTGTTAGTTTTTCTTAGGACAGGAATTTTAAATTAATTTCAGAGTTGCAAATTCTAACATCCCAAAAACCAAATTTCTTTCTTAGGCAAGTACTAGATAGATTGATGAAAACCAAGAAAAATAAGAGAGACTTAATATCATATACATTTCCTACATACCTGTGAGGAACACAGTGTTGCTAAGGAACTTGCCCATGAGGCTAGATTTTGCTAGGACAAGGGGAAAGAAAGAAGTCAATCTGGGATTTTTCTGGAAAAGAATTTTATCAAGAGATTTAGGACTAACCATCAAAATGCAAACTTATCTTTTTTGATGTAGACTAGGTCAATTACTCTTTTTTTTTTTTCCTGAATACTGTGTGCTTCCTTTTGAAAATAGAGACATTTCAACATAAAATATTGATACTCAACATGAAAACTGTAAGGCTTGAATGCTACAAATTCAACCATTAAGTTTTGATCTAGTTTTTGATTACCAAAATCTTAAATCCTGATCTCAAAATTGGGAATTTTTTATTAGACTTTATATAGTTGTCATTTATATCTAATACTCCTAAGGCATTAGATAGTGATACAAACAGATTTTTTGATTTTTTTTTTAAAACTTTGGTCATGTGCATTAGTTTTAAAAAGTAGTTATTCTTTTTTTTAATAATAAATTTTATTTTTATATTCCCCAACAATTGCAACCCCCCCCATTCTGACCCCAATCCCTCCCCTCCCGCCACCCACCCCCAAAAAAGTGTCACTGGTTCAAAGTTTTTTGTTGATTTTGATTTTTACTTTCATATAGTTACTCATTTTCCTGGTCCCTTATTTAAGTTTTCTAGATTCCTGCTATGAGTGAGTCCATCCAGTAGTTTTGCTTTTCTTTCTGGCTTATTTCGCTGAGCATGATCCCTTCCAGCGCCATCCATGTTGCTGCAAACTGCATGTGTTTATCTTTTTTGAATGCTGAGTAATATTCCATGGTATATATGTACCACATCTTCTTGATCCAGTCATCTATTTTTGGGCATTTGGGCTGTTTCCAAAGCTTAGCTATTGTAAATAGTGCTGCTATAAACCTAGGGGTGCAGGTGTTCTTTGGAATTGATGTTTCTGTGTCCTTTGGGTAAATACCTAGGAGTGGAATTGCTGGATCATATGGAAGCTCTATGTTTAGTAGGTCCAGAAATCTCCACACAGCTCTCCATAGTGGTTAGACCAGTTTGCACTCCCACCAACAGTGCAGAGAGTTCCTTTTTCTCCACACCCTCGCCAATATTTGTTGTTGCTAGTTTTTTTAATATGTGCCATTCTCACTGGTGTAAGATGGTATCTCATGGTAGTTTTGATTTGCATTTCCCTGATTACAAGTGATGTTGAACATTTTTTCATATGTCTGTTGGCCATTTGCATTTCCTCTTCAGAGAAGTTTCTTTTTAGCTCTTCTGCCCAATTTTTGACTGGATTATTTTCTTTGTTGTTGTTGAGTCTCATCAGCTCTTTGCAGATTTTTGTGATCAGTTCTTTATCATTAGTGTTGTGTAAAAAAATGTTCTCCCGCAACATGGATGGCGCTGGAAGGGATCATGCTCAGCGAAATAAGCCAAAAAGAAAAAGAAAAATACCGGATGGTCTCACTCATAGCAGGAATCTAGAAAACTTAAATAAGGGACCAGGAAAATGAATAACTATAAGAAAGTGAAAATCAAAATCAACAAAAAACTATGAACCAGAGACACTTTTAGGGGGGCGGGGGCGGGAGGGGAGGGATTGGGGTCAGAATGGGGGGACTGCAATTGTATGGGGAATATAACAATAAAATTTATTATTAAAAAAATAAATAAAAAACAAAATTAAAAAAAAAATAAAAATAAAAAAAAATGTTCTCCCAGTTGGTGGGGTTTCTCTTTGTTTTTGTTATTGTCTCTTTTGCTGTGCAGAAGCTCTTTAATTTGATGTAGTCCCAGCTGTTTATCTTTGCCTTCACTATCACTGCTTTGGGTGATGTGTTTGTAAAGATGTCTTTGATGTGCAAATCATGTAGTGTTTCGCCTATATTTCCTTCTATGTATTTTGTGGTTTCAGGTCTTATGTCTAGTTCTTTAATCCATTTTGAGTTGACTTTTGTGTATGGTGTGAGGTAGTGGTCAAGCTTCATTCTTTTGCATGTGGCAACCCAGTTTTCCCAGCACCATTTATTGAACAAACTTTCTTTGCTCCAATGCATAGTCTTTGCTCCTTTGTCAAAGATTAGTTGACATAAATCTGTGGGTTTATTTCTGGATTTTCTATTCGATTCCATTGGTCTGTGTGTCTGTTCTTCTTCCAATACCATGCAGTTTTGATGATTATGGCTTTGTAGTAGAGTTTGAAGTCTGGGAGTGTGATGCCTCCATTCCCTTCTTTTTTTTTTTCAGGAGAGCTTGGCTATTCGGAGTTTTTTGTAATTCCATATGAATTTCATCAATAATTGTTCTAGTTCTTTGAAGAATGACATTGAGATTTTGATTGGAATAGCATTGAATCTGTATATTGCTTTTGGTAGGATGGCCATTTAATAATGTTTATTCTACCAATCCATGAGCAGGGGATGTCTTTCCATTTCTTTGTGTCTTCTTCTATTTCTTTTAATAGTGTTTTATAGTTTTCTTTGTATAGGTCCTTTACCTCTTCGGGCTCAGTGTCCAAGGCTTCCCCCAGGCGCTGAGCACGTGCTGCTGTCGCCCAGAATACAGGGCCCCCAAGGTCTACCTTGGCCAGCAGTACAACGGCCCCAAGGTGGACGTGTGGAGCCTGGGCATCATGCCCTACGAAATGGTGACCGGCACACTGCCCTTCAGGGGGCCCAGCCTCAGGGCAATCAGGGAGTGCGTCCTGGGTGGGAACGTCCACCAGACCACCTACTTCATGGTCCAGGGCGGGGACCTGCTGGCCAAAATGCTGGCACGGGACCCCTGGAAACGCAGCACCCTGGAGAGCATCCAGCAGCACGCCTGGGTAGCAGAAACGAGCAGGGGACTCCTGCCCTTCAGCGAGCCGTCGCTCTGCCCCAGGACCTGGCCATAACCAAAGGTATGGAGCGCCTGGGCTACCAGAGGCAGGAAATTCGGGAGGCCATTGACACTAACAAGTACCGCGAGGTCATGGCCACCTACCTGATCCTCCGCTCCAGGAAGCAGGCGGGGGAGGAGGACTATGAGGAGGAGGGCGAGGAGCGGCCCAGGCGCGTTACCTTCCAGGTGCCGAAGCGCGTCACCTTCCGGGATCCCGGTTACCCTGATTACAAGGACTCCCCACCCACACCCACCCCGCCGGCACCTGAGGTTTCGGGGAATACCCCAAGGCCGGGTATCCTGGGAAAGCACCCAGTGCAGAAGATTGGAAAGGATACCCACCCCACTCCCTCAGCCTGAGGTTTTGGGGAATGCCCCAAGGCCAGGAATCCTGCGAAAGCAGGAAATCCAAAAGAGGGGAAAGGATGCCACCCCGGACAACAGGGTCAACTCCACCAGGTCCCTGAGCTGGAGGATGCGCAGCAGCACACCACTGCTGCAGGTCCAAGCCCCCTGCTAGAGGACACCCCAAAGGGCAGTCCCTCTGCGCTAGGCCCAGAGCTGGAGGATGCCTGGGGGGACACCAGCATCTCTGTGGCTAGACCCCAGCAGGAGGACCCTGGGGAGCACAGGAGCACCGCGGTGTCAGTCCTCCAGCTGGAGAACACTGGGGAGCACGGCAGCACCACTGAGACAGGCCCCCAGCTAGAGAGGGACCAGGAAAGCAGGGCCAACCCAATCAGTCCAGCTCCCCAGCCCTCCAGCACCACCCTAAGATGTCCCCCAATATGTGACTGGCCTTCCAGTGCAGTGGCCCCTTCAGCAATCATCAGGGCCAGAGATAGAGTATTAGAAATTATCCTAGAATTTTGTTGCTGCTGTGCAGCATTGGAACTGGAGAGCAACAAAGATTAAAAATAGCGCCATACCCGGCAGAAGACCCCCCACCCCCAAAGAACAAGCACTCAGTGGCCATGGTGAACAGGAGTACACCAGGGAAGGTTGAGGCTCTGGAGAGGCTCCGGGGCTGGGCCCAGTCAGAGGGGCCAAGAGCAGCATGAGACTCACAGGACTGCAGCACAGAAGTCTGGGCAGCACTGATGTCCCTGGGGCAGAGCAGGTGAAGGACCAGGCAGGCAACGAAACTGGTGAAGCATCTGGAGAGGAGCAGAGCGGGTGAGGGTTGGTGTGTGAAGGGGTTGGGGAGAGTTGAGCAGGTACAGGACCAGGAGAGGGGTGTGGGGCTGTGTGGGCAGAGCCTCCAGAGGTCCCAGGGCCACAGGCGAAGAACCCTAGGCCTCTCTCCCCCATCTTAGGTACTTCCCCCTTGGTGGGAGAGACCTGCTGCTCACCCCTGGGCACACAGATGGTGCAGAGGATGCAGGAGCTCTTGCAAAGGCTTGGGCCTGGGTGGTAAATCGTGCAGATTGCAAGGAGCACAAAGATAGGCTCTCTAGTTCCCCTTAAGAAAGACTCTGGGACCAGTATATTAGAATCCAAACGGGACTCTCCAAGGTGGGCAGAGGTTATTCACAGAGCAGCCCTAATCCACCATGACCTGCTCAGCTGGAAAATCCGCACATCTTCCTGCTCCACGAAGCCTAGGCTATGATCAGTCTCAGTCCCGCAGTGAGCACACCTAGGTGTCCAGTGTCCCCTGGGCTGAAGCTGCAGCTCGTCATGGAGTACGTGCAGAAGGGATTTTGCAACTTGGGATTCTTACACATTGTCAGTCCAGTTGGAATTTCTCCTTTTAAAAATCCTCTCCAGAGGGCTACCCACCCTTCCTCCTCCCTGGATTCAAACCCTGCAGGGTGACCTTAGCCAAATTGGAAACATTAATATGCCCAACAGATGCAGGCTTTGGACACCATTCCCTGCCAATTAAATCACTGGGTACAGGAATGAAAAACTACAGGGGCTGTCTACCTTAAATTGGTGTTTTTTCATCATTGGTTAGATGGTGTTCAATTCCCTTCTAAAACTAAGGTTTTGCTAAGTCTGGTAAATGCAAGTGAGGTGATTATGTGTGTTTGAAAAAAGAAATGTATGGAAGAGGGATATTCTGAAGGGCCTTAAGATTATGTAAAGCCAGATGGGTAAAATGAAATGGCATTAGAATGAAAGCAAGCAAAAGAAAGTGTTGAAGGTCTGAGAGGGAGGTTTTGGTGAGAAATCGTGTGTACTCAGGTGTCTCCCCCTCCTCCAACACATTCCTGGGCTTGCTCATCTGACAAGCAAAGCCCCCTCTGACTGACCTTTTGTCAGCTGAAGCTGGGGCCAGGACATCCAAACTTGGACCAACTCTCCCTTACTTGCATGGATCCTTCCCATAGTAGGCCTGGTGATCATGATCATGCTTTTATTTGTTTCTACACCCCATTTTCTCTGCTTTATCCAGGAAAAGCTCTCTGAGATGAGCCTTCGCACTCCCAGACCCGGGAAAGCCATTCCTGTTATTGACAGATGAGGAACAGGGCGTTGCTCTAGGGGTTCTGGGCCAACCTACACCAGTCCAGCGAGCAGTTGCTTATTTCTCTAAACAAATGGATCCCACTGTAAGAGGATGGCAGCCCTGCCTGCGTGCACTTGCGACAGCTTCTCGTCTCGCTAGACCTAAGGCCTTAAAACCCACACTGGGCCAACCTGTAAATGTTAGTTCTCCACATTGGCTCCAGGACCTGCTCACTCATCAGGCTCTCTCCCCTCCATCACCCTCTTGTCTGTTAGATTTCTACTCTCTTTGTCAAAGACCCTCTCATCTCCCTCTCCCAATCCTCGACTCTCCATCCTGCCAGGCTTCACGGGTGTTCCACTCCCTAACGCAGGTAACACCCTCTTCTTACTACGGGGGACACCATCACCATTCGGACAGTGGACCTGCCTTTATCTCAAAGATTAATCCACAGGTCTCCTCCCTGGGCATCACCTGGGAACTACACATTCCCTCCCGACTGCAATCCTCTGGTAAGGTAGAACGGGTAAATGGTCTGACCAGAGACCACCTAGCCAAACTCTCCACAGAGCCCACAAATCCTGGGTGGAGCTGCTCCCACTGGCTTTAGTGCACCTCCGAACCACTCCCCATGGCCCCTTGTTCCTGAGCCCCCTTGAACGGATGTATGGCAGACCTCTTCTTACTAACCATGAGCTCCGCGTCCAACCTACACTGTTGGCTGGATATTTTCCATACTTCTCTTTGCTCAGACAGCTGCTCCAAGAACACGCAGACCTTTGTCTGCCACAACCTGTGCCTCTGTCCCCTGATGCACCTGTCAACCTGCTGTGCCCTGGAGACCAGGTTCTTCTGAAAGCCATCTCTCCAAAACCACTTCCGCCAAAGTGGATGGGTCCACACACGATCATCCTGACTACACCAATGGCTGTCAAGGCATCAGCTGTCCAGGGTCAAAGTGGTCCCTGTGGACAAGCAGTATGTATACAAGCACATGGGCCCAACTCGGGTTTGCATCAATGCATCCCTGGTCCACATCCCACTCAGCCTATAGAGTAGAGGCCCTCTGATTCTCCTTCCTCTGTTTCTTTTTTTTTTTTCTTTAAAGATTTATTTATGCAAGCACTGGGTACAGTCAGAAACACAAGAGGGTGAGAGAACTCACCAGAGACAAAGCGAAGAGCAGAACAGGCAGACTTGACGAAGCACACTGCTGAGGGGAGCAGTGGGCGGCAGGAGAGGTCTGCCCGCCATGTGGGACCCTCGCCTTGAGGCCAGGGATTGAACCAGTGCTGTAGAGGCTGTGGGCAGCTTCACAACCCAGCGCTCAACCGTCAACCGCTGCGCCACCGGGGAGGCCCCTCTCCTTCCTCTGTTTCTAATCCCATCTCTTCAAGCCACTTCCAGTTCTTCTGTCTATGCCCAGCAATTCCAGATCAGCACAGCCTCGGACCAGGTATTACCACTCACGGGGCTTCTTATCCTAATCTCCTCATTTTTTCTTTTTGCCCCATGCTTAGTCCATTTCATCCAACACCGGATCCAAGAATTGTCCCATACCACCTTTAACCAACTCCTTCTCCACCCATATCCTCGCGCTGCAAAGACTGTCTCATAACCAGGCCTGAGCGCCCACCCTGGTCTTTGCCCCTGTCCAGCAGGAAGTAGCCAAAGAGAGAACCATTGCCCTTTTTCAACAAAAGGCTGGTATGAAAGGTCGATGCAGGGGCCAGGAATGGGGAAGCCCACATACAAACAACAAGATGGCCCTTACACCAGTACCCCTGATTCCATCAAACCGAAACTGAAGCCATAAGCAGGAGAAAACAACTCGGCTCCACGAAAAAACAACTTAGTTCCCCCTAAGCCTGTTTCCCCCCCGCTACCAACCCAGTTTTCCTGCCTAACCTCTCCTCACCCTATGAAATGACATCTCCCCCCACAACGGGCACGATTTCAGGGGCACCCATCTTGGGTATGACGCTTGCCTGGGGGCGCAATGAATTGTCCCTTCCTTTGAGGAAGTTTAGCTTGGCTCCCCTTTTCTTTACTGCGCCAAACTGTTACAGGGCAGCCCTGGTATAAAAAGGGTTGTCTGACTGTTTCCCGATTCTGGTGGAGTGTTTCGGATTCTGGTGCAGCTGCCCGGACAGGGCCGGTTCTGAGATGGGCAGAGTTGGGGGTCCTGGAGGGCGGCATCCTGGTGGTGAGATGCTCTGTGAGGAGTCAGAGAAGCAGGGCTCAGAGGACAGGAGACTCGGGGGAATGCCCTGGGTGTGAGGTTTCCAGCTTTTCTCCCCAGGACCCCTCTCTCCAGCCTCTGGATAACAAAACCTTGGGAAACAGGAAAGTAGATCATTTTTTCCTTTTACAACCTATTTAGTATTGAGGACTTAAAAAAAAAAAAACATAACATTTAATGAATACTGTTAAATTTACAGAAAAGTTGCAAAGATAGTACAGTTCTTATTCATCCCACACCATTTCCACTTTGTTAACATCTTACATGAATACAGTTGTCTTTTTTTTTCACAGCTAATGAAGCAATGTTGACACAGTTACCAAACTCCGTGCTTAATTTCATCAGTTTTTCCTAATGCACATTTTATGTTCCATAATCCAAATTGCCTCACTCAGTTACAGCCAGTTCTCCTCGATGTGCCTCTTGCTGACTGTTTCTCTGACTTTGCTTGTTTTTATAACGTTGACATTGGTGAGGAGTGATATTTTGGAGAGGTGTTGGGTTCACAGTTGGGGTTCTTGGGTCACGTCTGAGAAAAGTTTCACCACCCTCCCCCACCCACTGAGTAGGCTCTCTCCGACCAACGGAAAGGAGGGGAAAAAAAAAAAAAAACTGCAAGAGCGAACTACAGATCAAGTGGGACACTGAGTAGAGAGGAACTATTTCAGGCACCACACCCCACAAATGGGAACTGTGGAGAACGGTGAAGAAATCACCACAGAGGTGATCGAGCGGCTCCGGGCGCCATCAGAGGAAGACAAGGATTCCACGGTGACCTACAAATAGTCTAAGGCCAGCCGAGAACCACTGGGAAAAAGCAAAGGTCAGCAAGGACAGGTCTCTCTGCCACCTCATGACCAGAACAAAATCACCAACTAACTGATTCCCTGTTGGAACTAAGTAAATACAGAGGGAGGGAACAGTAAGGGACAGTGCCCAGCAACACAGCATCAACACTCTGGTGGAGTGTTGTCTCCAGTGCTAGTCTCAGTCTGGTGAACAGTTTCTGACACCCCTAAAGGAGCACTCCAAAGAGATGGAAGCCACCCTTAGGACAACTTGGATCCTTCTCCTTTGGGGACTTGCTGGCGCGGGGTTGCACAGAGAGGAGGGGGCAGAGCTTGCTGGCTTTCAGGGCTGCTTCAGAACCCAGGGGTTCTCTGAGCCCCTCTGGCTGCCCCCCCCCCAACAGTAAATGGACTGAACGGTGAAGAGGAGGAGGAAGAGGAGGACAAGGGTCCCCTGACAAAACTAAGCATCCCGGACGATCTAGACAGCTGCGAGGCCATGGTGAGCTTGGCCCTGGGGCCCCTTCCCTGACCCACCTTCCCCCTCCCACCAGCACACCCTTCTTCTTGGTTCCCCTCCCTTTGATTAAGCTTTCACCCACCTCTGCTGGGAGCCAGTGGGTAGAC
The DNA here is from genome assembly GCF_964194135.1 of Talpa europaea. NCBI lineage: Eukaryota > Metazoa > Chordata > Mammalia > Eulipotyphla > Talpidae > Talpa > Talpa europaea. The sequence goes on along the minus strand of NC_140068.1, from coordinate 124,135,091 downwards.
ACCAACACCATCCTCGAATCTCAGGTGTGCCCACGGAGGCCCTGAGAGGTGTGCCTCCCAACCTCCTGCCGGGCCCACAGGGGCACCCTGCACCTCTGGCCCACAGGTGGCATTTTGTGACTCGGCCTTGGCCAGTGCTGAGGAAGAACAGGCGCGGCTGCACAGACAGCTAAAGGAGCAAAAGCTGCTCTGCTGGCTCCTGGCTCAGCAGGTAGCCCCATGGGACCAGGAGACTGAGAAGATGGAGGCCCCAGCCCCTGGGGGGAAAGTGTGCCTGGGGAGACCCACCAGGCCCTTCAGGGAGCCTGGTGAGAAGAAGAAACTGCAGGTGAGTGTGTGTAAGGCAGGAAGGAATGGCCACAGGGCAGGTTTTCTGATCCAGCAGACCAGGTACAGGAGAAGTGAGTCCTGGAAGCCTCAGTGAATTTTGCAGACTTTATTGGGATTTACCAGATACATGGCAGGTAGGGGTGCTAGGGGGCCAGGAGGCTGACAGGCCTCCCAGCCCCCAGCAAGTCTTCACTCTTTCTGGGCTCTCTGGCATTCTCTGGTGGTCTCTGCTGCTCTGCTCTCTCGGTTCTGCTTCTGCTTCTCTGCTTCTGCTGGCATCCCCGTGATGCCACCCTTAAAAGCCCATCTTAGCCCAGGTGAATCCCATCTACCTATGCCCACACCCTACTCCAGGTGCCCGCATCAGGCATGCATTCGGGACCACAGGGTTCCATCATCCATCCTATGGGCGGGAGAGCAGAAAAGCCTGATACTTTTACCTTACCCTACAATCCACCCCCTCAGGGTTTTCTGCCAGACAGTCTATACAAGTGATACACACGTTTCTCTTGACGAATATGAACACTGCAGCCATGGCCCACAAAAGCAAATGAAATATATCACAATGAAATATAACAGAACACAAATAAGTCCAGGCAGGGCATCAACCTAGTGCAAAAGACAATTATTGGCACCAGTAGATGATCCACCACTTCCGCTGCCGAAGGCACTGCTCATGCGAGGGAGGGAACCACTCAGGCATCAGCCGTCACACGCCGGGAGCCATCAGGCCTCCCGGCCCCCTCCGGCTGCAGTCTCGGCCACAAGCCACACACCGCATCCACCCCCAGGATGCACTCACTCTTGGGTTGGCGATTCTGTACTCTTTGGGGGTAATCGCCCATCCCTCAGGGTTTTCTATCTGTGGTCGCTCCAACGCTCCAACATGCAGGCCCCTGCACTCAGGCCAACCCACTGCACAAGCACATGGGTCGGGGATCCGTGGATACAAGTCCACATGCGGCCTCTCTTGGGTCCCCTCTTTGGCTGTGGGCTCCACCACAAGCCACGTTCCCTACCCATCCCCCAAAGATGGGCTCCTCAGCTCCTCACCCTCACTCAACTATGAGCAGGGCATCACCCACAGGTGATTTTAAAAGACTCACTGGCCTTTAGCTTACGTAGTGCTTAACAGCCGCTCAGGGCTTCCCGAACTTAGCACAAGCTTTTGCCTTCTCAGTTGGCTTTTCTCCTCTGCTTAGCCGCTGGGCAGTACACCGGCTGCCTTTGGCCACCAAGGCCCACTGACACCCCCAGACTCCCATCTCTGGGGGTGTACAATCCCATCCTTCCTCAGGGTCCCCAAAACATATCAAACTTGCCAAGGTCCTCCCCCTTCTGGCGGGATTGTTAGTCCATTAGTCCAAGTTCATCGTCTTTTCCCTTTGTCCACACTGGGGAGCTCTGAGTCGTGGTCCTTTCTCCCCAGACGATTCTTGCTGCCTAGACGGGGATTGTTGGCTGGTCCTCTCGGGCATCTCCTCCTCCAGGCGAGGTCTCATCCCGCAGGTCCCGCACCTTTCCCTTCCCCTGTCCCGCCATGACACGTCCAGCGCTGTCACAGGCAAACACTGTCTGCTGCTCCTCAGTCCCTCCCGGTCTTCGGAGGGCTCCATACCGGTCTACATGGATCATCTTGCTGACTTACACCAATTGTAAGAGAGGAAGGAATGGACACGGGGCAGATTTTCTGATCCAGCAGACTCGGTCTTGGAGAAGAGTGTCCTGGAAGCCTCAGTGGCTTTTGTAGGCTTTTATTGGGATTTACTGGATACATGGCAGGTAGGGGTGCTAGGGGGTCAGGAGGCT